>NC_142071.1:29182500-29257500 GCF_059756535.1 Pantherophis guttatus | reverse complement strand
AAGTGCTAACATGTTATCATAACCCCCTTCCCCCCCAAATCACATTCCATGCCCTGGCCAACATAGACCTCAGAAGACTCAATCATCAGTGTGTTAACCAGGCTTAGGCATTGCTCCTTTCGCTTTGGAGAAAGCAGGTGGACCTGTTGAGATGGGAACGGAGGAACCAAAAGCACCATTTGTTGTGATATCAGCATTTTTTCTCTCGCAGCTCTTTCAGGCCAGAGGTGACATCAAGTTTGAGGCAACCGTGTTCTAAACTTGACATTGGCAAGAGTGGTAGTAGCTATGGGTTGTGAGGGAGGGCTGCCATCTTGCTTTTCGGGGGGGTACTCTGTCATCAGGGCTCTTCAGATGCTCGTTTCGCTCAGCTTCTAGGAAATGGCTTGAGGTAGTGTGAAGACGGCTTAGTATTAGTGGGGCAAATGCTGAAATGGCAACGTTAGGTTTTAAGAGGGCATGGGGGGGGGGAAGGGGGTTGGGAGCGAGGAAACCCAAGTTGAGGTGACATCCAAAGTGCATGGAAATCCACCGGGATCCAGAGTGCATCAAACAATATTTAGCCTTCTCCAACAAAAAGGTACAAAAATAAATATCAACTTAGCTTCCACTGTAGGGTTTCCCCAGTGGATCTTCTCCATATGGTTAGTCGCTCAATCACTAGATTCCTGAATCATGGCTCATGATGGCAGGTTAAAGGACTGTCTCTTCTCCCAGGGTCTCGGTGGGTCACTGGCAGAAGGCTGTAGACCAGTGTTTCTCAACCATGACAACTCGAAGAAGTATGGACTTCAGCCTTCGGAATCCCCCAGCCAGCAAAGAAGTCCACTTTTCTTCAAGTTGTCAAGGTTGAGAAATACTGATCGATAAGACAGCTCGCTTTACCAACTGCAAGGATGGTGGTTTATCTTTAGCATAGAATGTCTGCTTACATAGCCCTACCAATTCCTTGCTTTTTCTGTATTGCCTCAGATTAATCATAGTTTGTGTGACCCATTGTTTTTCAGGGATTCTTCTATCTCCTCTCCCGTTTTATCTACAATCCTGGTTTGTTTGTTTGTTTTCTTCTCCTTCCTTTCAATCATGTCTGATTTCTCAGAGACCACCTGGACAAGTCCCTGACGTTTCCTTGGGGAGGTTTTTCAGAAGTGGTTCGCCATTGTCCCTTTCCTAGGGCTGAGAGAAAGGGACTGGCTCAAGGTCACCCAGTTGGTTGAATTCATGATCTCCCATGAATTCTAGCCTGGTGCCTTGGCCACTATACCAAATTATCGCTCTGTTATACAGGGTAAGATGGGGAGGGAAGATAGAAACTCCGATAACTCTTTGAGGTTCTACGTGATCGTAATCCCATTCACACTTCAACTCCCTAAATGTGCAAAACACTGTAGACATTCTTTAAAGAAGCAATCAAAACAATTGTTTTCAAAGGTCGGATCTAGGTTGGCTTTCATCCTTTGTTAAGAGCAAGGGGTACCTGAAAGTACTCTTCAATGCAGGATATGCATAGCAAAATTTAGTTGATCAACTTTTTTTTTTAGCCTGAATAAAATCCCCCCCTTTTCTTTGTCCTTCCTTCCTTCCTTCTTTCTTTCCTCTCCTCCTTTTTTCTTCTTTTCTTCTATCTTCTCTTTTCCTTCTTTCCTTCTTCCTCCTCCTCCTCTTTTTCTTCTTTTCTTCTTCTATCCTCCCACCCTCCCTTCTTTCCTTCTTTCCTTCCTTCCATCCATCCTTCTCCTCCTCCTTTTTTCTTTTCTTCTATCTTCTCTTTTCCTTCCTTCCTTCCTTCCTTCCTTTCCTCCTCCCTCTTTTTTCTTCTTTTCTTCTTCTATCCACCCAACCTCCCTTCTTTCCTTCCTTCCTTCCCTTCTTTTTCTTTTCTTCTTCTATCTTCCCTCCCTCCCTTCTTTCCTTCTTTCCTTCCTTCCTTCCATCCTTGTCCTCCTCCTCCTCCTTTTTCCTTCTTTCCTTCTTCTATCTTCTCTTTTCCTTCCTTCCTTCCTCCTCCTCTTCTTCCTCCTCTTTTTCTTCTTTTCTTCTTCTACCTTCCCTCCCTCCCTCCCTCCCTTCTTTCTTTCCTTCCTTCCTTCCTTCCTTCCTTCCTTCCTTCCTTCTCCTCCTTTTTTCTTTTCTTCTTCTATCTTCTCTTTTCCTTCCTTCCTTCTTTCCTTCCTTCCTCCTCCTCTTTTTCTTCTTTTCGTCTTTTATCCTCCCTCCCTCCCTCCCTCCCTCGTTATCTGAATGCTTCCCCCCTCCTATTCCATGTTCCCATTGCATGATCTCTGGCTTGAACGACTTGTAAGCAGAAACAACAATAATCAGGGACACCAGAGGACTTAGACAAGGGAACGGAGTATGTTTTTGAGCGTGGGTATTCACCGGAGTTTTCTTTGAAAACATCTTTGTATCCAGTCCCATCGCAAGAGAGAAAGTGCCTTGTTCCCCCAAATGGAACAAGCAACAAGGAAAATGGAACAAGGCTCAGGTTTCCAGAGATGAATGGGACGGTTGAAACCTCCAGGCCCCTGTGCTCAAAAATGAATGAATAAATAAATAAATAAATAAATTCAACCATCTTCACGGATCGGTCAATGTTGCATTCGGAAGGGATGACAAGATTCAGAGTCTCATGTGAGATGGGAGCAAACGCTGTGCTAACTTGAAATTTCACCATAGTGCAAATTGCGTAACTGGGAAAAGCAGATAATGAACACCGGTGTGTGTGTGTGTAGAGGGGGGAATCTGGCATTTTCCGCTAGGGAAGTGTGGTGGCACAAATACAAAGATGCACAACATCAGTTGGGAAGCAACGGGTTACTGTGGGTGTCAACAGGAATTAAAAAGGGGGTGAAAATTAAGGATTACCAAAAAGGAACTAGCAAACAAGGCAGTGACATGCTGAGTGGCCCAAAATCCTGTGCTTGCAAACATTCTCCCTTGGAGGAGTTCGTGCCCAACTTCAGGATCGCAGCCTTAATCTAACGATGAAAAATAACCGACGCACCAATACTGTCCAACAACAACAAAAATGGGGAGGGCAAAAAAAAAAGAGAGAAAAAGGAGGATGGCAGTCACGATGTTCACTCATACTCACAAACACACAGACACACTTGATCAAGGTCCTACTGGCTGTGGATGGTTAGGGAAGGGACCCAGGTTTTGGTGGACGCATGGATGTTGAAGACGTGTAAAGGTTTTTTCCCCTTCTTCTCTTCTGCTTGGTTGTGTTTGTTCATACGTTAGGGCTCTTGGGGGCATCTGGAACCTGACGGTAGATGGCAGAAGGATGTGGGACAAAGAGACATCTTCTTGGAAGTAAGACAAGGGACTAAAGACGGAAGATACTTTTTGGCAGGCGCTGGTCGTGGTGGGAAGAATGAAGGGTCAGATCATCACCTGCGTCTGGTATCTCTAAGTGACACTTGTTGAAGTTCTGCGAAGAAGAAGAAGAAGAAGGAGGAGGAGAAGGAGGAGGAGGAGGAGGAGAAGGAGGAGGAGGAGGAGAAGGAGAAGGAGAAGGAGAAGGAGAAGGAGAAGAAGAAGAAGAAGAAGAAGAAGAAGAAGAAGAAGAAGAAGAAGAAGAAGAAGAAGAAGAAGAAGAAGATTTAATTGGATTTAAAGATTTAACAAGACCATTCATCGCAAGCTTGCTTCAGACGGTGCAAGAGGCCACCGTATGAGAGTAGCCTTACAAGCATGTGAAATCCATGTGACAGGGATGCCTTCTCCCCAAACTGTACAGCAAAAGTTTCCAACATTGGCAACTTGAAGACCTGTGGACTTCATCTCCCAGAATTTTGGCCTGGGGAATTCTGGGCATTGAAGTCCACAAGTCTTCAAGTTGCCATGGCTGGTCATCCTTGCTATACACTGTAAAACCAGTCCTTGAACTTATGACCATTGCAGCATCTCCACAGTCACACGAACCAAATTTGTGCTCTTGGCAACCCGCATGTATTTATGACAATATATTCCCTTCCCTTCCCTTCCCTGTTCTGACCGAGGTTTCCTGAGTCAGTAAAACACACGAGGAGTCCCAAAAACCTCTTTTATTGCAACAGCTGTGAATTCTGTTCATTCACAGATGAGTCCCAAATAGTTGTAAAGAGTCCTTCGGGATAAGGCTGATAATCACCCACCTTTATCTCCTTCGACACGCTGCCAAAGACCTAATTGGCAAAGCCACACGGAGTCCAGAATCAAACAGAGCTTCAGACTTTAAACTGAACAGAATTAACAACGTTGCTTCCTGCAAAGACCCACTTGCCTTTGCTCCTCTTTTAAGACTTATGGGAGGGGCCAATCATCTCCAGGCCTTACTCCTGAGTCGTCCCTTTTGTTTTAGCTGTTCTTGCCTTCTGGCAGCTCTGCGCATGCGTGCACTGGGAAGAAGCTCCCCCTGTTCCTCTGCCTCACTGAGGTCCGACTCTGGAGGCTCTGGAGGCAGCACATAACTCCCAGATGGCCCTGGCCCCATCTCTGCCTTTGACGCAGAGCCCTCATCTGAGTCTTCCCCAGACTCCAGGATTGGCCTATGTTCTTCCCCAGCCTCCTCACTGTCTGACTCCAGTGCCAGCTACGCAGGTCGCCGTCAGACCACAACATTCCCTTCCCTTCCCTTCCCTTCCCTTCCCTTCCCTTCCCTTCCCTTCCCTTCCCTTCCCTTCCCTTCCCTTCCCTTCCCTTCCCTGAATTATGGCATAAAATGGACGGGCTCACCCTCTGAAAGGCAACTGTTTCCTTTGTGTGGTTGTTAAATAAAAACAAATTCACTTCGGAGGCAACATTACTTCTTTTCTATCCTTAGAAGTAGGAAAGAATTTCCTCAGCTCCAACTGTAATTGTTCTGACCCAGCTCCCCAAACACGACAAGTCCTCTGTAGCTGAAGCAATGATTCCTTTATTAGGAGCGCCAGCAGCCTCGGTGAGTCTCTCTCACTACAGGCTAACAAGTCTGTCTGGCCGGAAGATGAATAGTTGTGTTGTGGCTCCGTTACCTGAGCCTGTGTCATTGGCAGGAGAGGATTCCGAGAGTGAAGGAGAGGAGTTGGCAAGGCCTCCCTCTCCAGGACCCTCCTCTCTGGCAATGCCTTCGGTGTCCGCCGAAGGGCAAGAGATAGGGCCGGGGCCAAGCACGTCCACGCAGCCACAGATGGACAGTGATGAGGGTAATGAGTCTTGGCTGGACCCGCGCCAGCGTCGCAGAGATAAGCGCGCGCAACAAAAGAAAAGGCGTGCCTGAGATTAGGCTGAGTCACTGGACCACACCCCACAGGATATAAAAGGGAGTGTGGTGGCCAGTCAAACCTTGTGACGAACAAAGCTGAAAGCTTCCACGCCATTCTGCATTGCCGGACTTTTGGCTATAGACTTTGCTGGATTATCTCTGGACTTGATTGACTCCGTAATTATTGAGCTGTTTCTTTTGATGTATCAGAAGTGGGGAGAAGTTATCTCTCCTCTTTGTAAATAATAAACTCTTGGCAGGCAGCCACTAGGTTGTTGCCAAGTTCCGTTATCATAAGGAAAAGGATTTTGCCGGCTGGTTTGGTCTTTAACTCTTGAACGTCTGTTGGTGTGTGCGCGTGTGGTTGGGGACAGAACAAGTTGTCTGCTGCATCTATTCATCTCCACCGCCTACCTTTTATCCCCAGAGCTGGGGTGGGGCATCGCTAGCATAGGTGGCTCTTCTGTCCCAAGGATCGGCCCATAGATTTCCACTGCTCTCCTCTCCTCTGCCTTCTGTGCATGTGTGTGTCAGGCACTGGACCCAGCTGTTCCTCCTCTTCCTCATCAGCCACCTCCAGACCTGGGGGCTGCTGACTCTCTATCTGAGGGCTGACGGAAGGCCCAGGCTCTGCCTCTGTTTCCCTCTCTCTGCCAGCTCCATTCCCTCTTCCCCCTCGGAGCTCTCAGGTTGCCCTGATGCTGACACTGACTCCCACACCTCCTCCTCCTCCTCTGATTCGGCTGCTGGAGGGGCCGGCGGCCGACATGGCATAACAGTAATGTTTAAATCATTGAATATTCACAGTGTCGCAGCAAAAGACCTAAAGAAAATTTCCCTCTCCGGTCATTGAACCCAGATATCTTATGGCTCCTCAATGACACAAGAGTGTCGGTGAACGTTTCGTTCTCCCAAATGAGGACCCACTTCAGGTTTTCAATCTGGATAATTTGATAACCTCTCCTTTATTAATAAATCTCTCTTTTTTTTTACCCACCTCCCTCCACCTTTGCAAATTACTCTTCAGATCTATCAAGTCATTTGAAGATGGGAGCTGAATTGGTAAGGGATAATTTAGCAGACAATTCCAGAAGTCGCCTGGACACTAGGCAGAACTTAGAAGGAACGTACCGTAGTGGACAAAATTGTGGAAACCTTTTGGGAAAAGTACATTTTTGAGGTTTGATAGCTAATAACACCACTTTTTTTTGTGGAATTTCAAGATAATTATATTCCATTGCTGGAATGGCCTGGGAATAGCCCAGACCTTAACCCAATTGAAAATTGATGGAGCCGACCAGGGGTGAAATCCAAATTTTTTCCCTACCGGTTCTGTGGGCATGGCTTGGTGGATGTGGCAGGGGAAGGATATTGCAAAATCTCCATTCCCACCCCACTCCAGGGGAAGGATACTGCAAAATCTCCATTCACATCCCATTCTGGAGCCAGCCAGAGGTGGTATTTGCCGGTTCTCCAAACTATTCAAAATTTCCGCTACCGGTTCTTCAGAACCTGTTAGAACTTGCTGGATTTCAGCCCTGGAGCCGACTAAAGAAACTTGTTAGTCAAAAGCGATCCAGCAATAAAACCCAGTTAACGGAAGCAACCATTCAATCTTGGTTTCACATTAGAACAACTGCAGAACTAAAAGACTTGGTTCACACCATGGGAAGACATTGTAAGACAGTCATTCGTGCTAAAGATTACCCAACTATTAACTGACATGGTGATCATTTTTGTATATCTCATTTCTTCTATGGTGATCATTTTTGTATATCTTGTTTTTTCTACGTGTTTCACTTGTCTTTTTTATACTGCGACTGCTATTTCTAATAGCAAATCCTTCATAAAAGTTATTGCATTACATTCTTGATTCAATTATCTTTCCATTGATATATAATTTTATTGTACTACTCCAAAAAAAAAAAAAAAGTGATGTCATTAGCTAGTTTTAGAAAATATACTTTTCCCAAAAGGTTTCCACAATTTTCGCCACTACTGTATTTGGAAGCCTCCATTCATTTGTAGGAAGTTAGCACCCACCCCTTTCCTGGAAGAGTGAAATATTTTGGGAAATATTAAAAAGGCAGAATATTATGTTTCCCTGTATGAAAAATGGAGAAGCATGTTTTACAGACAAAGCAGCTTCCTGCCTCCCCACCCCACAAACACTATTGTTAATGGGCCAGAGGCAAAAACTCAATCCTTTGTCAAAGGACCATCATCTGCAACACAATAGGACCCATCTAGGACAGAAACTCACCACATGGCACCTGGGAAGATTACATCAGCCAGCAAGGCTAGCTAAGACCCCCACCCCCTGGGAGTCTGACAACCAATCAGGATACTCTTTCTGGGCCCCAGGAAGTTCAGAGCCAGAGAGAGCATAAAAACCCAAGGACTCCCTGTATCTGCCCCTTTCTGTTCAGGAACTCAAGCCATGTGATCCTGTCCACCATTAAACCATCTTTCCAAGCAGTCTCCATGTTTCCAGTGTCTTTTTCCCCACTTGGAGCAGAACCCAGAAGGATATTTCTTCCAACACATTTTTTAAAGGGACCTCATTGTCCAATTTCCCAATGTCAACAAGAACATTTGGACCAACAGATCATGGATATTCATGGAGATCAATAACATCCTTTTCTCTCCAGATCTATTTAAAAATAGTGTTTCTCCACCGTGGCAACTTTAAGATGGATGGACTTCGAGTCCCAGAATTCCCCAGCTGGTATGCTGGGAGCTGAAATTATCAAGGTTGGGAAATACTGATTTAAAGAGACTAAGTAGACCTGGGGAAGAATAGCATGAATGTCCATGCTTGGCTGGAGAATTCTGGGAGTTGAAGTCCACTCATCTTCAAGTTACCATGGTTGGGAAACACTGATTTAAGCAAGACCCTCCACAGTTCTGCCCAATGAAAGGAGAACAAATTAGGACTGGAGAACCAGAAGTAAAATGAAAGGAAGAGAGAAATATTTTCTACGAATGCTTTTGTTGCAAGCCAAGTTGAAGGATTCTCATTATCCCTGAAGAAGTAAAAATATGTCTATCAATCCTTACCTTTTCAGGTTTGTAGTCTCCTTCTAAAATTTACTTTTAACATCTACCAAATATACAATCCATTCAACAGGTGCACATTGATTCCCATTAGCGTCTAGCTAGCAGAATGATGTTGATCCTGTTCACACAGTCTGCTCGTTGATGCAAACCCTCAATTAGGCTGTTGTGGAAATACAAACAGAGGTTAATTGAGCTACCTCTACTAATTCCCCCAGGGAGTAGCCTTTAGCCGAGAACAGATATTAAACCAGCTCTCTTCCATCAGCCATAGTGTGTGGGGACGCAACGCCTATCAATTGTTCAATTGTGCAACAGGCAAATTTGTTGAGATTAAAAAGTGGCACGATTCATAGAGAAAACAGTACTAGGAAGTTCCTGGAAAAACAGAGGGGGACTCGGTGTTCCAAAATGGGGAATTTTTTTGGGAGGGGGGGGAACCTAGTTTATGGGACTGATTGATATTCGAACTATATCAGGGTTAGTGTTATTAAAGGTAAAGGTTCCCCTTGCACATATGTGCTAGTCGTTCCTGACTCTAGGGGGCGGTGCTCATCTCCATTTCAAAGCCGAAGAGCCAGCACTGTCCGTGGTCATGTGGCCAGCATGACTCAATGCCAAAGGCGCACAGAACGCTGTTCCCTTCCCACCAAAGGTGGTCCCTATTTTTCTACTTGCATTTTTTACCTGCTTTTGAACTGCTAGGTTGGCAGAAGCTGGGACAAGTAACAGGAGCTCACCCCGTTACGCGGCACTAGGGATTCGAACCGCTGAACTGCCGACCTTTCGAATGACAAACTCAGCGTCTTATCCACTGAGACACATTGGGCTGAGTTAAACAGGCTGTGAGAATACTGGAATACCCTGAACTGTAATGCAACAAGGAGGACTGGACTCACATATCACATTAAGCCATGAAGAAACCCAATCAAAAGATAATGTTCGACCATTTTAGCATATTGTGCAAAGGTGGCTACTTAACCCGAACTGATTAACCTCGTTGGCTGAGCATCACACCTATCTCTGTATTCGGAACACTTTAGAAGTTTTCCCCAAAGGCTTTGCCTGCCATTAAAATCTTCAATTTTCTTTTCTTTGGCGGGAAAACCTGGAGGAGCAGCGAAAAGAATAGAAAAACCCTGGAGAACTGCCTACACGGATTGCCCAGTTCCAAACTAAATGTTTTATGATGATTTTCTTTGAGGAGGGCGATAGAAAAAAAATTGTGACACGAAATCCACCCTCTGAGAAACAAAATGTCATTCTTGATTTATTGATGGCTGTGCTAAGCCAAGCGAATGCAGGAACTCGTTGGGGCTTTTGAGAGAGAGAGAGGGAAGGGAGGGAGAGAGAGAGAGAGAGAGAGAGAGAGAGGGAAGAGGAAGGAGGGAGGGAGGGGGAGGGAGGAAGGGAGAGAAGAGGGAAAGAAAGAGGGAAAGGGAGAGAGGGAGGGAGAGAGGGAGGAAGGAAGGAAGGGGAGAGGGGAAGGAAGAGGGAAAGGGAGAGAGGGAGGGGGAAGGAAGGAGGGAAAGGAAGAGAGGGGTGAGGGAGGGGAAGGAAGAAGGGAGGGAGGAAGGAAGGAAGAGGGAGAGGGAGGGAGAGAGAGAGATGCCTTCTTTGGGTTGAAATCGAGTAAAAGAATAAAGGAGGTGAGGGGGTGAGGTTGGGGAGGGTTGCAAGCTGGATCCATCAATGGCTTCTTAGGAGGTCAATTTTGGAAGAAATGGGTTACAAATGAAAAGTGGGGAAATTGCTCTGGATAATGAGCGTGAATTGCTATTTCTTTTCCTGCACCAGCAGTAAATACAGGAAAAACTAAATAAATTTGTATGCATTCCAATTTACAGGTAATCCTCAATTTGCAACTGTAATTCAGCCTGGAATTACAGCTGTACATCATTGCAGTGATAAGTCGAGGCATCACATGACCAGATTCAAAGTTGTGATCGTTTTTTAACATAGCCATTGCAAATAGCACATACTTATATACCAGCTACCTCCTTCTCTGCCATCCCCTTCTTCTTTTGCCCTCCGTCGTTCTCAGCATTAGGCTCTTCTCCAGTGAGTCCTTCCTTCCTTCTCATTAGGTGGCCAAAGTATTTTGAGTTTCCTCTTCAGGATCTGGCCTTTCAAAGAGCAGTCAGGGTTGATCTCCTCTAGGACTGACCGGTTGGATGGCCTTGCAGTCCAAGGGACTCGCAGGAGTCTTCTCCAGCACCAGAGTTCAAAGGCCTCCATTCTTTGGCGCTCTGTGCTTTTGGCATCGCTATTACCTTCTGTTTAATAACCTCCCTGGACAAGTTTGAGTTCAGTTGTTTCACTTAATACTTGTTAACACATTGTAGGCTACGTAGATTCACACTCACTAAGACTCCTACAGGTCTTTTAACATTTCCTTCATACATTTTTTGAGGTATTAGAATACTTTTAGGATTGTTGTTGTTGTTAGTTGCGAAGTCGTGTCTAACCCATTGTGACCCCATGGACAACGTTCCTCCAGGCCTTCCTGTCCTCTACCATCCTCTAGAGTCCGTTGAAGCTCACGCCGACTGCTTCAGTGACTCCATCCAGCCACCTCGTTCTCTGCCGTCCCCTTCTTCTTTTGCCCTCAATCTTTCCCAGCATTAGGCTCTTCTCCAGGGAGTTCTTCCTTCTCATTAGGTGGCCAAAGTATTTGAGTTTCCTCTTCAGGATCTGGCCTTCTGAAGAGCATTCAGGGTTGCGAATATGGCGGTTGTTAAATCAATCCATTTTTCCCAGTGAGCATTTCCTCTTTTTTGGCCGGAAACCAGCAATTAAATGACAGAAACTGGCAAAAACCCCATCACCAATGGCAGCCAAGCGAAATACTGGTTAGTAAGTTGTTTTTGTTGTGCAGGGGATTAATTCTTCATGCTGAGCTTGCTATCTGCAGATGTCTTCCACTCGGATTTAGGCGCAGCGAAGCTTCGAGACCCAACTACTGTCATACATATGGACAGGATTTGCTATTCAATGTCCTTAGAAGAAGGAAGCCGACAGAGCATGTTGGACATCAATCATGGGGGTTCCAGATGATTAGAAATCAGGATGAGCCTCTCCTTCAGCCTGCTCCTGAAACTTTCATTTGAAACTTGCAAGGTTGGGAGACTGAAAATTCAACCTAGGAATGTTTCTCATAGGTAGCAAAATAGCGGTAGAGTCTTAGCTGTGCGTCTTACATTTGCAAAAGGGAGGGGTTGCGATTTAATTGGGATTAAACGCATCCGAACATTAACCAAGAAATGTTATTTTACAAAGAAAGGAAGAAAATAACCCAGCAAAGAACTGCCTGGGTCAGATTGCCCAAGAATTGTTGTGTTTTTGTATTGATTTTGCCCCAAAAGGCAATCATGTCTACAAATAACCTGACTCTATTTTATCTCTTCTACAATCTGCTGCGTTGGTTATTTAGGCTGAAATAAGACAGGAGAGCTGTACATCTAATGGAGTGTGCAAAGCCCTTTCCATTCAGCATTCATGTTTTAAAAACTTTAAATCGGATTTGGAGAGCTTCTGAAAAATGTCTACAGAATGAAAGGAGAGAGAGAGGGAGAGGGAGGGAGGGAGGGAGGGAGAGAGAGAGAGAGTTGTCTGTCTCAAGGAGTTGCTGATCCAGTTCTACAGAGGAATGATTGAGTCTGTCATCTGCACCTCTATAACTGTCTGGTTTGGTTCTGCAACCCAACAAGACGGACACAGACTTCAGGGGATCATTAGAACTGCAGAAAAAAGAATGGCTACCAACCTGCCTTCCATTGAGGACCTGTATACTGCACGAGTCAAAAAGAAGGCTGGGAAAATATTTACAGACTCCTTGCATCCTGGACATAAACTGTTTTAACTCCTACCCTCAAAACGACACTATAGAGCACTGCACACCAGAACAACTAGACACAAGAACAGTTTTTTCCCCAAACACCATCACTCTGCTAAACAAATAATTCCCTCAACACTGTCAAACTATTTACTAAGTCTGCACTACTATTAATCTTCTCATCGTTCCTATCACCCATTTTCTCCCACTTATATCTGTATGACTGTAACTTTATTGCTGGTAGCCTTACGATTTATATTGACTGTTTCCTAATGTGATTTGATTGCTTACTTGTAAACTATGACTATCATTAAGTGTTGTACCTTATGATTCTTGACGAATGTATCTTTTCTTTTATGTACACCGAGAGCAAATGAACCAAGACAAATTCCTTGTGTGTCCAATCACACTTGGCCAATAAAGAATTCAATTCAATTCAATTCAATTCAATTCAATTCAGTTCAGTTCTGTTCTGTTCTGTTCTGTTCTATTCTATTCTATTCTATTCTATTCTATTCTATTCTATTCTATTCTATTCTATTCTATTCTATTCTATTCTATTCTATTCTATTATAGCGTATGCACCAAAGACAAATTCCTTGTGTGTCCAATCACACTTGGCCAATAAAGAATTCAATTCAATTCAATTCAATTCTGTTCTGTTCTGTTCTATTCTATTCTATTCTATTCTATTCTATTCTATTCTATTCTATTCTATTCTATTCTATTCTATTCTATTCTATTCTATTCTATTCTATTCTAGCGTATGCACCAAAGACAAATTCCTTGTGTGTCCAATCACACTTGGCCAATAAAGAATTCTATTCTATTCTATTCAGGAGGTAAAACAGAGGCAGAAGGGGAAAAAATATATATTTCTTTGGAAGTGCAAGAGACCTAACCTCCTCTTTAACTGTGTTGGCCATCACTAATTGGCCATCACAAGAGAAGTGCAAAACCGAATGTCTTTGACCATTCACGGTCTCTGCTCCAGGTTGTACTCCAGGTTGCAAGACTGGACTGGGAGTGCTTAGAATTGGTCTCAGTCTCTTGCCATCTGTCTTTTTTTTTTTTCCATTTTCCCAATCCAGCCTGTTCGCTGAAGGGGATGCCAGTTCACGTCCAAGAGGTAGAGACAAGAAAGAAAGAAAGAAAAAAAGAGGTGATTCTACATTTATTAATAATAACTGCCAACTGGTGTGCCCTTTCCAGGGCCCTCCTGAAGTTCCAGTAGTCTCATTTAGCGGCTAACAAAAATTTGAACTTAAATTACAGGTAATGAGATAATTAAATTTAACTGGCACCAATGTCTCCTTTCCCCCTCATTTTCTTCCCTTATGATCTTTATCTCATGTAAAGACCCAATTATCTCTTTTCTATTAGTATTTCAAATGGGATGTCAAAAGTTGTAGGCATGTGTTTAGTGGATTGGTGGGTTTCGGTTAAAAACATCTTGTTATGTTAGGTGGATAAGTAGTTCCTGAAAAGCTCTGTTGTGTTTGCGCCCCTTGACACAAACCCTATGCTTTCAATGAGTGAAAGAGACTCCCAAAATTCTCTGCAGAATTCTCTTTCCTCAGGGCGGCTTACAGTATGTTAAGCAATAGCCTTCATACTTTTGTATATTTATACAAAGCCAGCTTATTGCCCCCACAAACTCGGTCCTCATTTTACCTACCTTAGAAGGATGGAAGGCTGAGTCAACCTTGAGCCTGGTGAGATTCAAACTAGCAGTAATTGCAGGCAGCTGTGTTAATAACAGGGTGCATTAAACCACTGTACTACCAAGGCTCCTTAAGGATAGACTTAGAACAGGAGTGGGCAATTAGGGCCCCTTGACAACCTGCGATCTCACATTGCTCCTGGAAGCACGAAGCCGAGAACACCAGCCTGAAGATGACGAATGAGACTTCGTCGAAACGTTGACAAGACACCTCCAATTTTACGCGGGAGAAAACCCGAATAACCAAAGACCTACATACAAACACCCGTGAAAACCTCAGAAAACATATATATTATATATTATATATGTATATATATAAAATCAAGTTTCTGCAAAATTGTGCCTCCGTTCAAAAATCTTGCTGCAACCAGATTACATTTTCAAAGTGTCATTGACAGGCTTTATTTTCAGAGAAGCTGGGAGATTTTCTGGAATGTGGATTTGGCAGGATTAGCATCCTTTCAAGGATAATAGTAATAACAATAAAAAAGAATCATCCCTCTCTGACAATGAAAATGATGATAAACAACCGCTATCATTTTTTTAAAAAAAAAAATAAGATAAGACCCCCCAAGGTAGATTAAGTAGACCTTATCAACTTCATGAAGGGCAAATTCCCAACAGAAGGAAAAGAAATGCAGGAGGGATGGAGAAGGGATGGGGGGAGGGGGGGACACACGGACGACCAGGAGAGGAAGGCTCCCCTCCACATTTGTAGAGGGGGTTCACTTCATTTAGGAAGGTAGGGACAATGCTAGTTGGCAGAAGAAAGAAAGGCTCCATTGAGGGCATGGAGAACCCCAAGAAGCTTCTTCTGATGGTTGAGCTGAACTCCCATGTTGGTCTCCACACAGACCCCAGGGCCATTTGCTGGCTGGGGAATTCTGAGAGTTGGAGTCCATCCGTCTGAAAGTGGCCATTGCTGGTTTAGCCAAAGCCTTTTGTGGGAAGCACAAGACAATTTGGGTTTGACCTAAGCTCCACCAGCCATCTTGGCTTTGATGCCTCCCAGATCTATCTATCTGTCTGTCTGTCTGTCTGTCTGTCTGTCTGTCTGTCTGTCTGTCTTTCTGTCTGTCTGTCTATCTATCTGTCTGTCTGTCCATCCGTCCATCCATCCATCCATCTATCCATTCTATCTATCTATCTATCTATCTATCTATCTATCATCTATCCATCCATCCATCCATCCATCCATCCATCCATCCATCCATCTATCCATCCTATCTATCTATCTATCTATCTATCTATCTATCTATCTATCTATCTATCTATCTATCTATCTATCTATCTATCAGGGTTGAGTATTTATTTATCTCTTTGTGTTACTTAGTTTGCATTGTGAGTAGATTTTGTAAAAGTGTGTCTTTTTAATAGTGTAAATCATCCAAGGTGACCCTGCAATAAAATGGGAGGTCAATAAATATAATAATAAATTTTTAAAAAATTGGGATAGCACATTCATTGACTGATATCTCTGTGGTCCTCCATACCATGATTTGCAAAGATTTAGTAAGGCAGAGAAGCAAAAAGAATGAAAAAGAATGTCTCTCTGTCTCTCTGTCTCTCTGTCTCTCTGTCTGTCTCTGTCTGTCTGTCTGTCTGTCTGTCTGTCTGTCTGTCTGTCTCTCTCTCTCTCTCTCTCTGTCTTTGTCTCTGTCTGTCTGTCTCTCTCTCTCTCTGTGTCTCTCTCTCTCTGAGTGTGTAGGGAGACTACAATCCCCATCATTCCTGCATTGAAAAGAAATTGCAATCAGCTACACTGCCTCTTACATTTCTTTCTTGTCAACTAAAAACAATTATCGGAAGGGTCTGAAAAACCACGGCCTTTTGGATTTTTTTTTTTACTCAACCCATTAAAAAAAGAATTAACCAAGGAATTAATTTCACAAACTTTCACCTGGCAAGTCACGATCTGGAGGAAAGAAGGAAGCCTTCTACGTAGCTAATTTTTAGAACCATTCTGGAAACGGTGTCCTCATTTCTCTTCCGAACCTGAATGTTTCTTTGAAAATAACAGCCTATTAACCATCACACATTCTTCCCTTGTGTGTGGAAGTGTGTATGTGTGCCTGATTAATCTGCCTGATTAGTCGTGAGCACTTTTTCAATCACTCAAAGGGTCTTTAATGATTACCCAAGAAAATCAACCAAATTCTCCAGCTCGAATGGCGGTAAACACAATACATTCCTTTGTCCTCCTTCAGACAGCCTCCCAACTTTCCTGCTGTGGACTGGACGGAGCGCCATCTTGCTCTGCCACCTTACCTCACCTGACTGAAAGGACAAAAATTCAAGATCTGGCCATGCACCCCGAGTTTAAAATGAGCTATGCAACGTCCCTGCTCAGGAGAACATCAAAGCCCCTGAGATGTCCTCATTTGTTGTGGTCCACTAGCAGCCTGCAGAGCTGGCAGCAGAGTCAGACAGTGAGGAGGCTGGGAGGACCATGGGACAACCCTGGAATCTGTTGAAGGCTCGGACGAGGGCTCTGTGTTGGAGGCAGAGAAAGGGCTGTCTGGGAGGTACATGCTGCCTCCGGAGTCTCCAGAGTCAGACTTCAGCAAGGCAGAGGAACAGCGGGAGCCTGTTCCCAGTGCATGCATGCACAGAGCTGCCAGAAGGCAAGAACAGCTAAAACAAAAGGGACGACTCAGGAGTAAGGCCTGGAGATGATTGGCCCCTCCCATAAGACTTAAAAGAGGAGCAAAGGCATGTGGGCCTTTGCAGGAAGCAACGTTGTTAATTCTGTTCAGTTTAAAGTCTGAAGCTTTGTTTGATTCTGGACTCTGTGTGGCTTTGCCAATTAGGTCTTTGGCCGTGTGTCAAGGGAGATCAAGGTGAGTGATTATCCCGAAGGACTTCTCCGAAAGGACTCTTTATAACTAATTGGGATTCCTCTGTGAATGAACAGAATTCACAGCTGTT
Source organism: Pantherophis guttatus (assembly GCF_059756535.1). NCBI lineage: Eukaryota > Metazoa > Chordata > Lepidosauria > Squamata > Colubridae > Pantherophis > Pantherophis guttatus. Next base: position 29,240,730 of record NC_142071.1, on the reverse strand, counting down.
GCAATAAAAGAGGTTCTTGGGACTCCTCGTGTGTTTTAATGATTCAGGAAGCCCAGGTCAGAACATCATTCAGAGTTGGAAGGGACTTTGGAGGTCTTCTAGTCCAACCTCCTGCCCAGGCAGGAAACCCTACACCACTTCAGACAAATGGTTATCCAACATCTCCTTAAAAACTTCCAGTGTTGGAACATTTACAACTTCTGGAGGGAAGTTGTTCCACTGATGAATTGTTCTAAATGTCAGGAAATTCCTCCTTAGTTCTAAGTTGCTTCTCTCCTTGATTAGTTTCCACCCATTGCTTCTTGTCCTGCCCTCAGGTGCTTGGAGAATAGCTTGACCTTCTCTCTTAGTCCAATCCACCTCACAAAGTTGCTGTTGTAGGGAAAAGAGGAGGCTGGAGAATTAGGTATATTTGCCACCTGGAGTTAGCCAAGATACATAAAATGCAGCAGAAAAATCTTATAATAATGATGAGTCTGATATGGCCCATCAACTTGTGGACCTCACTGCCAAAATGTTAAGGGTTGACTTTAGTCACCAAAGGATTCTGCACTTTAATGAGATGTTTGAACCCTATCGTTATAGGTAAATTATGACCATGATTGCATCATAATTAAAACCACAATTCTGTGGTAGAGCTACCACAGTTCTGTGGTAGCTCTAATGCTGCTAGAGGTGACTGGGGAAATTCACCAGTCCATCCCTTCTTGTAATCACTCTGACATCAAGTTCAACCTTTTGACTGAAGAAGCCATCATCTTAATTTGGAGGAACCAGAGCAGTTTCAGAGATGAGCCCTATTGCTCCTTCTCTTCTTCATCCATGTCACTGGTTTTTTTTTGTATTTATCAGATGAGCTATTATTTTTGGACTTTCAGGCTTACCGTAGCTTGCCAAGTTTCTTATCTTTAAGCTAACTGCGCATGTCTACATTCCTTTCCTTTCTACTCTAACTTTCTTTGTTCTCCTGCCAGGAAAGGTCTGGCAGGAACGTTGCCAAGATGTAACTAATTAGACTAGTGAGATGTTTTATTTTCTTTATAACAAATAAATGAGTTTTTCTTAGAAAATATATCTTCGGGTTTATTTTTTTGCAAAAGTATACACAAGGAAAATGCCACAATTCACCTCTAACTCAGGCAATTACCCCAGGAAAGTAACGGGGCTGATTGCCACTCTGACAATCCACACCTTCTGAAAGTACCAAATCCACCCCACTTTTTCTTGTGGGGAGAAGAAGCAGATATGAAGCCTGGTAGTATCTTCTAAGTCAGTGATGGCTAACCTTTTTGCCGTTGCGTGCCAAAAGCGGGGGGAGTGTGTGTGTGGGGTCATGCGTGTGTGTGTCCACATCCATAATTCAATGTGCCTTGCCCCCCCGGTGCGTGACCCCCCGCACTCCCCCCCCTTTTGGCATGTGATGGCATGATGGGCCCGGTAGGCCCATTTTTCACCCTTCCCAGGCTCCAGAGGCTTTTTTGGAGCCTGGGGAGGGCGAAAATGTCTTTCCCCACCCTCCGGAGGCCCTCTGGTGGCCGGAAATGGCCCATTTCCCAACTTCCGGTGGTACCGGAAGGCCATTTTTTCACCCTCCCAGGCTCCAGAGGCTTTCTAGGAGCCTGGGGAGGGTGAAAACAGCCTTCCTGCCCCCAGAGGCCCTCTAGAGGCTGGAAACAGCCCATTTCCTGACTTCCAGTGGGCCCGGAAGGCCCAAAAATCAGCTGGCCAGTGTTGTGCATGCACACTGAAGCTGAGCTAGGGCAATGCTTGCGTGCCCACTGATATGACTCCATGTACCAACTGTGGCAGGCATACCATAGTTTGCCATCATGGTTCTAAGCTAACCAGCTTAATCAGGTCATAAGCATTATCTCACCAACATTGGCTCATCTTGGAGATGCTACTGAGTTCATGTTTATTTTGTGGCCTCTTCTTCCCCACTAACTTTAATCTCCAAAGAAACTCTCCTGTCCTTCTTCTCCATTGTACAAATGAAGGCAAGCTACTACCTGCATAAAACAGAAAATAAATCTATGGTCTGCTCTTGCTTGCTTTGTACCGACAATTCAAAGGAGAAGAAACTATCAGATTACTAGGACCATCCACATCCCTGGCAGGAAGAAGAAGAGAAAGATGGAGGAGACATTTCAAGAGACAGGAAGAACATCACCCAACGTTGCGCTGTGGGGAAGGGAGGAGTTGTCGTACATACCTTGAGGACAGCATCTGAAGGGAGAAAGGCTGACAGTGTGGTGTGCTAACATACGTTAGCCTGGATGGTTGCGTACTCAACCAGATCTCCACCAGTAGGAACGGAGGTTCTGTGACTAGGTGATGACGTTGTCAGAACGGAAGTGTCCAGCTCTGCGTATTGGACGTTGGGATCCTTGTTGTTGCCCGCAGTCTGAAGATGAAAGGGCACGATGGATGGACAGGAAGGAAGGAAGGAAGGAAAAAGGAAAGAAAGTGGGGAGAAGTGTGAAGAGATGTGGAGATGGAAAGACGTAGCCACACGATCATGCCAACAGAAGGAGGAAAGGAAGATAGGAGAAGACGACAGTCAAATGGGGGAATCAAGACAGAGAGAGAAATGAAGAACGACAGTGAGAAAAAAAGATCAAAACAAGCTCAAAAGAAACATTGCTCTGAGGATTTGAATCTCTGAAAAGCACAATTAATGAGCCAGATTCCTTCTCATGTACAAAATGGCTTTGCAATCTTTTAGGATGCTGTTTTTGTCTGCTTTTCTGTCTATCGGGAAACATTCATCTGATGTTCGGCAAGCCAAATGTTTTCTCAGCTGGCTTGCTTATTCCCAAGACATCCAAGAGGGAAACACTAAAGCTTGATCGATCCATACCTGTGACAAAATCAAGGAGGAAATCGTAGCAACAGAGCATGAAAGAAGGAACTTGGGAGATTTCAAACCCAGGCTATCTGGAAAACACCCAGTTAGGAAAGGGTAAGGTAAACCATTTCCCTGTTCAGTCATGTATGACTTTAGGACACGGTGCTTATCTTTATTTCTTGGTTGAGGGGAGCCAGCGTTGTCCGAAGATGCTTCCGTGGTCATGTGGCCAGCCTGTCTATATGCCAAAGGCACAGAAAAGTGGTATCAAAGTGGTACCTATTTAACTACTCCCACCTGCGTGCTTTCAAACTTCTAGGTTGGCAGGAGCTGGAGCAAGAAACAGGAGCTCACCTCGTCATGCAGTGCTCAGGTCTCGAACCTGGACTGTCAGCTTTCCATCTGACAAGTTCAGTGCCTTTAACTGCTGAGCCATCATGGTCCCCAAATTAGGAAAAAGTATAACACTGCAGTGGCTTAACACTGCGGGACGCGGTGGCTCAGTAGCTAAGACGCTGAGCTTGTCGATCGAAAGGTCGGCAGTTTGGGGGTTTGAATCCCTAGTGCCGCGTAATGGGGTGAGCTTCCATTGTTTATCCCAGCTTCTGCCAACAGTTGGAAAGCACGTAAAAAATGCAAATAGAAAAATAGGGACCACTTTTGGTGGAAACGTATCAGCGTTCTGTGAGCCTTTGGCGTTGAGTCATGCCAGCCACATGACCACGGAGACGTCTTCAGACAGCGCTGGCTCTTTGGCTTAGAAACGGAGATGAGCACCGCCCCCTAGAGTCAGGAACGACTAGCACATATATTTACCTTTACCTTATAACACTGCAAACATAGCATTTTCTGAGATCAGGATGAACAAAGAAAGAGACTTTCCACAGCTGCCTTTCAGCAAACCAGATGTTTCATAGAGACCAGGGAAAGGAACTTTAGTCTGTATGCCCCCACATCAAACTTTTCTCCAACTTTCCCATGAAAAATAGGTCCGGGTGATATCAGCCTTCTGCCTGCATCCATTTTAACCCCTGGGTCCTTCCAAATCTTTTGGCTGGCAGAGATTATTTTGAAGGAGCTCCGGTACAGATGCCTCCCCACCCTTTCAAATGGTTTGCAGCAACTGCCCAGCTGTGGGGAAGCCATTCAAAGAGATTTTGTGGCTTCAGAACAAGCACTTTGAAGCCCGTTGTGAGGTGGACTGATTTGGCCAGTAATTGCCTGCCTCCAAGTCCGTATCCGAGACCTGATTCCCTGTTACATGCCAAGGCTGAGCGTTTTTCTTCCTTCATGGCTTGATGAGCAAAGGAATGGCATGATATTCAGCTGAAACTGTGTCACTATATATAAATTTTTTTGGTCCTAATGCCTGACTGGCGGAAAAGTAATGAGCATTTCTTTTCCCCACCTAGAGTTCAGCCACGGGTTTCCAAATGACACAGATGGGCCCAGTTTGACCGTATCCTTTCCTAGATCAAAGGCAAGATGGAAATTCATCAGGTAAAGACGCTGAGCTTGTCGATCGAAAGGTCGGCAGTTCAGCGGTTCGAATCCCTAGCACCACGTAACAGAGTGAGCTCCCGTGACTTGTCCCAGCTTCTGCCAACCTAGCAGTTCGAAAGCACATTAAAAAATGCAAGGAGAAAAAGAGGGGCCACCTTTGGTGGGAAGGTAACAGCGTTCCGTGCGCCTTTGGCGTTGAGTCATGCCAGCCACATGACCACGGAGACATCTTCTTCGGACAGCGCTGGTTCTTCGGCTTTGAAACGGAGATGAGCACCGCCCCCTAGAGTCGGGAACGACTAGCACATATGTGCAAGGGGAACCTTTACCTTTATTGCGATGTCAATAAATTGTATGTTTCGGTTTTCGACAACTGTGATATCTGGCGTGTTGTGTTCCAAGTTGTTGTTGTTGTTGTTGTTGTTGTTGTTGTTGTTATTAAAAAGTTTTACAGAAGGTTTACATGTTTATTTCCCCCTTCCCTACCACCCCCACCCCCTCCCCTCCCTTATTATTATTATTTAATTATTTTTTAAACAGTATACACAGCAAGCGAGATGACCATGCTGGATTTCGTATCCCAAATCACTAGTCGAACACTTCCCAAGCATTTAGGACTTATTTTTAAAATTATTTTAACTTATATTTTAAGTTGTTGTTGTTGTTGTTATTATTATTTATTGGTTAATCTTTAGTGAGATTCACAGCCTTTGAGGCTGGTTAATAGCTCAGCAGCTCGAGTCCTAACCAAGGACCTAGGAACTGTTAAGGTATCGTCGGAGGATGTAAGCTGTTCCGAGTAAGGTGGTTTTTTGTAGAGTCAAAATGTTCAAGTCCGGCAAATTTAGAATTTCTAAATAGCGGGGTAGCCCTTTGGGTATTGCTCCGAGGGCTCCAATTACAATCGGGACAACATTATTATTATTATTATTATTATTATTATTATTATTATTATTATTATTATTATTATTATTATTAAAAACCTACATTGCTATCCTATCTTGCAGTGCGGCTGATTTAAATCAGTACCTCCTGAGTTATCTGCATTACATTTTCAAGACTGAAAAATGCTGGCAGCTTATGGAAATGTCACCACTTGGGGGGTAGGCGGATGGGTGCTTTTTAATTACACTGGAAGAGGAGGGGAGGGGGCGTGGGAAAGGAGAGGATTACAGGAGCCTAAATGCCACACTCTCTTGGGGAGCCCAATGCGGATTCCTTCCCCAGAACCCTCGTTGGGACGGTGGCCTGCGCGCACGCAAGCGGTGTGAACTCTCAGACGTAAATGCAGAGGAGAGGAGAGGATGGCGTATCCAACTCTCGAAATCACATGGCAGCCATGCAGAGGAAGGAGGGGGTGGGTTTTTATCCTTGCTCAGGCCTCCATCATTTGTCCTACACCTGCTTGGGGAGGGAAAGAAGGTTTACGCCAAGGATGCGTAGAGGTAGATCTGTTTTTCCTGAGGATTCTAATGCAAAGAGATCAGGAGTGCGCAGAGCATAAGAAGGGGGGAGAGAGAAGGGAATTTAATTTCAATTTTCTTGGAAGTGGGGAACAACCTCAGCCCGGGGGAGGGGGGGCACAAGGGGGTAATCAAATCCTGCTCACACATGTGACACAGGTAGACAATTTGATCACACACTTGTGACTCCTGTCTTGACTAGGTTGACCAGACATCAATGCAGGGCAGACAATTATTGGGTATTAATTTTTTTAAAAACCTGTCTTTACTTTTTTTTTTATAAATAACCCAAGGTGGCGAATATACTTAATACTCCTTTCTTATTTTCCTCACTACAGTAACCCATGTAAGGTGTGCGAGGCTGAGAGAGAGGGACCCTGCCCAAACTTGCCCAACTGGCTTTCATGCCTAAAACAAAACTAGAACTCACAGTCTCCTGGTGATTGGCCCAAACCAGCTGGCTTTCATGCCTAAGACAGAACTAGAACTCACAGTCTCCTGGTGATTGGCCCAAACTCGCCCAACTGGCTTTCATGCCTAAAACAGAACTAGAACTCACAGTCTCCTGGTGATTGGCCCAAACTCGCCCAACTGGCTTTCATGCCTAAGACAGAACTAGAGCTCACAGTCTCCTGGTGATTGGCCCAAACTTGCCCAACTGGCTTTCATGCCTAAGACAGAACTAGAACTCACAGTCTCCTGGTGATTGGCCCAAACTTGCCCAACTGGCTTTCATGCCTAAAACAAAACTAGAACTCACAGTCTCCTGGTGATTGGCCCAAACCAGCTGGCTTTCATGCCTAAGACAGAACTAGAACTCACAGTCTCCTGGTGATTGGCCCAAACTCGCCCAGCTGGCTTTCATGCCTAAAACAGTACTAGAACTTATTGTCTCCTGGTGATTGGCTCAAAATTACCCAGCTGGCTTTCCTGCTTAAGGTAGAACTAGAAATCAGAATCTTCCAGTTTCCAGCCTTGTGCCTTAATCACTAGACCCATTCTCATGAGTGGTTGCAAAAGCACAGTTTCATGATCAGCTATTGCAGAACTGTGTGTTATTCACACATGCAGACAGAGCACAGATCTCATTCCGCCCCGGGGTTATTTGATCCAGGGCAGCCTCTCTGAAACAGGTACTCCCCATGGTGTCTAAAAGGCGCCTGGTTGTTGGGGAAAGACTAATTAAGAATTGTGGCTGCCTCTTCTTTTCCAGAATGACCTGGGAAATATGACCAAGGCAATCTCCAGTTGAGCGCTGAGCACCAAAGAATGGAGGCCTTTGAACTCTGGTGCTGGAGAAGACTCCTGAGAGTCCCTTGGACTTCAAGGCAATCAAACCGGTCAGTCCTAGAAGAGATCAACCCTGACTGCTCTTTAGGAGGCCAGATCCTGAAGATGAAACTCAAATACTTTGGCCACCTAATGAGAAGGAAGAACTCACTGGAGAAGAGCCTAATGCTGGGAACGATTGAGGGCAAAAGAAGAAGGGGACATCAGAGAACGAGGTGACTGGATGGAGTCACTGAAGCAGTCGGTGTGAGCTTAAATAGACTCCAGAGGATGGTAGAGGACAGGAAGGCCTGGAGGAACGTTGTCCATGGGGTCATGATGGGTTGGACACGACCTCGCAACTAACAACAACAAAAATCTCCAGTTTGGAACAGACAAATTGATGTTGTAGTGTAGTCCACCAAGCTAGTCTCCTTTCTCTCTTTTTTCAACCTGTCTCTTCTATATTCACTCTTGCCTTCAAGAAGAACCTCATATCTCAGCCTCTAGACTCAACGTAGCATTTGCTTACTTACATGCCAAGCCTCCTGCCGCTGTTGCTGCCTCAACATCATCTTCTTGCCTGGGGCCCAGACGGATACCAATCGAAACCTTTGGTCTCCACCCAGCTGAGAGCCTAGAATCGCTTTGGGGGATCATCAAGAGCTGAAGTTTCTGAAGCTCTTTCAGATGTTCGTAGAAGATTATCTGCAAAGCCTTTTTGCACATGACATTTTTTTCCCCCTCAAATCCACAAAGGGCTGATCAGACATTCAGATGCACTGAGGGATCCTGGATGGAATATAAAGTCTTTGGAGGAACAGACCGATCTCGTTTTAGAGGCCCAAACTACAGCCACCTCTGTTCTGATTTGTTCAGACTTGAAGTTTAAAGGTAAAGGTTCCCCTCGCACATATGTGCTAGTCGTTCCCGACTCTAGGGGGCAGTGCTCATCTCCATTTCAAAGCCGAAGAACCAGCGCTGTCCGAAGACATCTCCATGGTCATGTGGCTGGCATAACTCAATGCCAAAGGCGCATGGAACATGGTTATCTTCCCACCAAAGGGGGTCCCTATTTTTCTACTTGCATTTTTTACGTGCTTTCGAACTGCTAGGTTGGCAGAAGCTGGGACAAGTAACAGGAGCTCACCCCATTACACAGCACTAGGGATTCGAACCGCTGAACTGCCGACCTTCCGATCGACAAGCTCAGCATCTTAGCCACTGAGCCACCAAAGATACCTACTTTTTATTCACCTTGCCTTGTTGCTTACCTGGATATGGATTCCTGTCTAGTTTCAAGCTAATGGCCTAGAATGAAGACGGACTTGGATGGACATCAAGACTAAATTTGTCCTTACCAACTTGTCAGTGTTAGGAGTAGATTCAGTAGCTGCGATGTCATAATAGGGTGGCTGGGAGGATGTCTTCTGGACCTCTTCCTCTTGTTCCTTCATGTTATCCAGGTGCACAACCTGCAGTTGAGGCAGAAGGGAAGGTTCAAGAAGAGCAGTTCTAGCCCCAGTGAAAAACTCTTTTCCGAGATGGATTTGATGGAGAGACCATCACACTCTATTTCTCAAAGGGAATTAGGTCATTGCATTAAGTGATAGGTGAGACTATTTGGAGCTTAGGGTTGAACTATGGAGTCCTTGGTGCTGTCTGAGCTAGGATGTTTTCTTGCAGGCATTTCATTACCAAACTAGGTAACATTGTCAGCGCTAGAAGGGTTTGCAGAGAAAGAGAAGGGGGAGAACGACAACTATGGGGTCCCTGGTGCTTTCTGAGCTTGGTTGTTTCCTTGCAGATGTTTGATTGCCAAACTAGGTAACATCGTCAGTGCTAGAAGGGAGTGGGGTTTGTGGAAAGGAGGAGGAGGAAGAGGAGGAAGAGGAGGAGGAGGAGGACTCTGAGATTGGTTGTTTAGTTACAGACATTTCATTACCCAACTAAGGAACATCATCAGTGCTAGAAGGGAGTGGGGTTTGCATAGAGAGGAGGAGGAAGAGGAGGAGGAGGAAAAGGAGGAGGAGGAGGGTGATGACTATGGGGTCCCTGGTGTTTCTGAGCTTGGTTGTTTCCTTGCAGATGTTTGATTGCCAAACTAGGGAACATCATCAGTGCTAGAAGGGAGTGGGGATTTGTGGAAAGGAGGAGGAGGAGGTGGAGGAGGAGGAAGAGGAGGAGGAGGAGGAGGAGGAAGACTCTGAGATTGGTTGTTTACTTACAGACATTTCATTACCCAACTAAGGAACATCATCAGTGCTAGAAGGGAGTGGGGTTTGCATAGAGAGGAGGAGGAAGAGGAGGAGGAGGAAGAGGAGGAAGAGGAAAAGGAGGAGGAGGAGGGTGATGACTATGGGGTCCCTGGTGCTTTCTGAGCTTGGTTGTTTCCTTGCAGATGTTTGATTGCCAAACTAGGGAACATCGTCAGTGCTAGAAGGGAGTGGGGTTTGTGGAAAGGAGGAGGAGGAGGTGGAGGAGGAGGAAGAGGAGGAGGAGGAGGAGGAGGAACACTCTGAGATTGGTTGTTTACTTACAGACATTTCATTACCCAACTAGGGAATATCATCAGTGCTAGAAGGGAGTGGGGATTTGTGGAAAGGAGGAGGAGGAGGTGGAGGAAGAGGAAGAGGAGGAGGAGGAGGAGGAAGACTCTGAGATTGGTTGTTTACTTACAGACATTTCATTACCCAACTAGGGAACATCATCAGTGCTAGAAGGGAGTGGGGTTTGTGGAGAGAGGATGAGGATGAGGATGATGATGATGAGGAGGACAAGGAGGACAATGACTATGGGGACCGTGGTGTTTCTGAGCTTGGTTGCTTCCTTGCAGATGTTTCATTGCCAAACTAGGTAACATAATCAGTCATTCCCTTTAGGAATCTCAATAGAGAGTTTGATACCACCTTAGATACCACCTATCCTTAATAGGAAAGTCTGAGAACTTTAGGGACCTCAGATGGTCAGAGTGAGATAAGAAAGCGATGTCTGGACTCATCTTTATGGAAGATGAGAAAATCGTTCCAGGAATTAGGATCAAATACAGCTCCATGCATGAACCCATGCTCTGCATGCGGGAGCCCCCAATTCAATTCTTTGCAATTAAAAAGAGGAGAACTGCGGCTAACTGGAGAAGTTAGCATTGATTTAAAGAGACAAATAGCCCAACTTGGTGTCATGAAACCTTCCCATAAATCCATTAAGTCACAGAAATAATGGTGAGGCTGAGGGGTAAATAATGAGGAAAATGGTGACTGTTCATTTCAAACGTCCATCTTACTACCTCCTAGCTCTTCTTCTATACTTAGATGAACCCACTATGAAATAATCAGAAAAAAGCACTTCATTCCTGTAATTCCTCTATCAGGGTGGCCTCTGAAACTAGACGGATACCCAGATTTTTGCACTAGTGTCAGAAGCACTGAGGCGCTTCCGGGTTGAAAGGATTAGCTGGTGACATCACTGTTGCCCTAGGGACGCCCAGTTGGGGGGCTCCTTTCACATCCCCCAGTAGGAGTTGAGTCAAGGACAGGAGCTCAACCCTTCCCCAGGCCAGCACTTGGGTCTCGAACATGGGCTTGCTAACTTCTAACCCAGCATCCTAACCATGTGATCAACCAACATGGTTGATATCCAGATGTGGAGACTCATTCTAGAAATGGCTACTGTACTGAGTTCAGGAGGCCATGTTGGGAAGTAAACTTTTGGATACCCAACCCAAATATTCCCTATATAGGATGGGTGAGATAGAATCAACACATTGGTGGGAAGTCCTATGAATGGCCGAAGATACCTGGATATTCTCTGCAGTCAGTTGGCTTTTCACTTCTTGATTCTGGTTGAGGGGCAGAGAAGCAGGTTTCTGGGAAGAGGGGAGGTCTATCCTGTAGGAAGGAAAATGGCCAGTTGGAGAGATGGTACTTTATTTTTATTTATTCACCTATTTATTAAATTTACAGTCCCTCTTGTTGCGAAGAGACTCTGGGCAGCTTATAATAACATAAAAACATTGTAAAAAAAATGATAAGAACATTCAAACATTCAACATTAAGAATCATAACAATATTAAACAAAAGCTAGATAAGGGACCAATGCATATATGGGTTAGAGGTAGGATCTTCTCCTAATCTACTTCCAAAATGGGATGCCCCCATAGGGATCCCAGGCCAATTGGCATAGTCAGATTTTGAGGGCCTCCCAGAAGGCCAAAAGGGTGAGGGGAAGATTTCACTTTGAGGGGCACCCTGTTAGAGAGGTCAGGGGCCACAGCAGAAGAGGCTCTTCCCTTGGACCACAGGAGAAGTTCTGAAGTACTTTGGCCAACAGGGTCCTCATTATACCCCTTTTGCTGGAGCAAGTGGGGCGGACCAGTCCCTTTGGGGTGATACATTTCCTCAGATAGCCTGGACTCATGCCATAAAGAGCATTAGAAGTCATCATCTGTCAGAGTGTGCACAGGCCTATTATGTGTATCAGTCCAGGAGCAAGTACAGCCCACAGTGGTTTGTATCAAATTGTGGTTTTTTTATCTACTATAGGGATATAGGAGTACTATATATATGCATGCTACAAGCAGTATCTAAACAAACAGCAATTACAGCAGAGAAGAAACTCAATGAATGAACCAACACTCCAGCCACCTCTTATTACACAGGCTCTTAAAGGGATAACAGCCAAAGACCCTGTTAACTCATTCCCCACATTGCATCAGCTGATCAGCTCTTAAATTATCACCTTGACATAATCAACACCTTGAATTTGCTGGTTGACAGGACTCAAACCATTCCGATCAATGAACTTTGATGTCCAAGAGAGGCTGTGACTAACTCCACATTCAATACTATTTCAGTCTTACAAGACTACAAAATCTGGTGAGATTTCAGCAAGTTAGTTCAAGTTCTCCATATATTGCCAAAATTTCGCAGGCTCTTGCATAAGAAGGTTGAGGTCCCACCTCACCCTCTCCATTACCTGAACAGCAACAACAGGTGGAATCCTGGCTTCAAGCCAAAATATATTTTGCCCAAGTTAATTTTGAACAAAAACATTTGCATACTTACCCAGCGCACAAATGACAGTTTGAACTATTATATATGGCTAACAGGAAATGAACTACTGCCAGGAAATGGAATTTCAGTTTGATTGCTTGACTTTTCGTTCCTAACCTAGCAATTTTTTTTCAAGCTGGGGGAAAAAATTCTCCCCATTTTTTTTTTTTAATGAATGGTTATTTCTGAAGACATTATAGTGAAAATGGCTCAGAAGGAGCTATGCAATTCTGGTAGAAATTGACATAAACTGGCAGAGTAATGCATGAAGAGAGAGAGAGAGAGAGGTAGAGGGAGAGGGAGAGAGAGAGAGAACAAGAGACAATGAGAGAGAAAATGTGAAAGAGAATAAGAAAGAGCGCATGAGAGAGAATAAGAGAAAATTCACATTTCAGGAACAAGAATGTTCAGCTCCTCAGTTTGCTAACAAGTCTCTGAAGAGACAAAGCAGGTAGAGATGGAAGCTCAAATGCATCTCCCTAACAAGATACAACATTATGAGTGCATCCTCCTGCATGAAGAAGCACTGTGGACTGTGTGCATCAAGTTGGAGCTTCAGCACCATGGACAACTCTCTTCCAATCAGCATAAGTACGATATTCTGGATTCATTGCCCCCAAAGTGTTTCACAGCATATACGATTTTGAATATGGTCCCTATATGCAACTTTTTAAAACAGCCGCATCTTTCCCCCAGGAACACACTGAAATTTTAGAGGACAGCTGGATGCAATCTGAAAAGACTGAAGCGGCTGCTTTAAAGAGTATTCATGGGTGACACTGGCACTCCTTTATGTTCCGATGTATCTTGTTCAAATTGTTCCTGAATTGTTGCAGTTCCTGAATTGTTCCTGTTCAGTACATCTTGAAGGCCAAACGAAGTCCTTCAAACCCATGAATTTCCATACAGAAGTAATCTTAACTACTGTTACCTATCAACTCATATCATCTTAAAGCATGATAACTGAAACAGATGTTACATGGAGATGGTGATACTCACAGGTCATTTTCAGTGTCTGATCGATTCCTCTTCTGTCTTCTGTAGATGATGAAGACGGTAACAGCAACACCAATAATGAAAAGAACAACAATCATCACACCCAGGAGTCCCAAAATGCCTCCTAGGCCTCCCTGGGGCAACGGCTTATCTGTAACACAGAAGGAGAAGGAGAAGGAGAAGGAGAAGGAGAAGGAGAAGGAGAAGGAGAAGGAGAAGGAGAAGGAGAAGGGGAAGGGGAAGGGAAAGGGGATGGGGAAGGGGAAGAGGAAGTAGAAGAGGAAGAGGAGGAGGAGGAAGAAGAAGAAGAAGAAGAAGAAGAAGGAGAAGGAGAAGGAGAAGGAGAAGGAGAAGGAGAAGGAGAAATGAATTATTATTATGCTTCTTTTAATCATGCATTTGTAATTTCATTGTTTATCTTCTCCTTTTAAATATTCTGCAGGTGCTAAGAGGAGTAGAAAAATCTAGCGTTAGCTTTTCATTGATGTAAGTGTTGCAATCTACTAAGGGAGGGAAGGAAGGAAGGAAGGAAAGAATGAAGGAAAGAATGAAGGAAAGGAAAGGAAATAGAAGAAGGAAGGTAGTAGGGGAAGGAAGGAAGGAAAGAGATATAGGAGAAGGAAGGAAGTGGGGGAGGAAGGAAGGAAGGAAAGAGAGAGATAGAAGGAAGATACTAGAGGAAGGAAGGTACTAGTGGATGGATGGAAGGAAGGAAGGAAGGAAGGAAGGAAGGAAGGAAGGAAGGAAGGAAGGAAGGAAGGAAGGAAGGAAGGAAGGAAGGAATATTGTTCATCCAACTCTGCATTTGAGGCTATTATCGTACCAATTTTGGTTTTTGATAGGCAGTTTAAGAACAAATTGTACTTTGATTGTGATATGCACACTAAGATATGCATGCTAAAATTCACAACGTCCAGATAGGAGATAGATCTCTCTGAATTACTAACATGCTGATTCCAGTGGTCTAATCCTAGCTGGTTATGGGTCTAGATCTGTCTAAGACCCCTAGGATAATTTCATGGAACCCAATTCTGAAAACCTCTCTGCAGAAGGACCATTCAAGAAGATTGATCTAAGGTCGGGGAAGAATTATCTATCCCACTTCCTCAAGGGCTGCTGCTTAGGAAAGAGAGGAAAGGATGCCAGAACAAGGAAAAGCAGAGGCAGGTGTGTCCCCACTCAGATTTTCTTGTCTCATCCCTGCTTGGCACATGGACTCCAGTTGATTCCCATGGGGATTCCAGAAGCCCTCAACACAATTTCATTTCAAGGTTCAAAAGTTCAGTGCTGAGTATTTTTATCCACTCTGGATGAATGGACAGTTGCCCTCTGCCAATAGCATCTTTTTCTCTCCTTCTTTGCAATAGTGGCTCTTCATGTTTTTCTTGCCTCGGTGATGTCCAAGGATTGTCCAAGGACCATCAGTTGGGTCAGAAAACCTCCTTCTTTGATTGTCAAAGGCAACTGGAGTTTCTTTGTTTTTTTTTTCCTTGAAGACGTTTCACTTCTCATCCAAGAAGCTTCTTTAGTTCTAAGGAACAGAAGAAGCTCCTTGGATGACAAGAGAAATGTCTTCCAGAAAAAGAACAAGGAAGTCCAGCTGCCTCTTGAAAAAGCACCTTTGGGACAACCAGGACCTGGACGACTGAAAATCTCCATAGAGTTCCGTTTCTTCCTTCTTTCCTCCCTCTCTCCTTCCTTCCTTCCCTCCCTCCTTCTCTTTTTCACTTCCTTCATTCCTTCCCTCCCTCCCTCCCTTTTTCCCTTCCTTCCTTCCCTCCCTCCCTCCCATTTTCCCTTCCTTCTTTCCTCCCTCTCTCCTTCCTTCCTTCCTTCCCTCCCTCCCTCCTTCTCTTTTTCACTTCCTTCATTCCTTCCCCACCATCCAGCCAGAGTTGAAGAAGCTTCTTGGATGAGAAGTGAAACACCTTCAAGAAAAAGAAGAAGGAAGTCCAGTTGCCTCTTGAAAAAGCAGCTTTGGGACTACCATGATCTGGACGACTAAGAATCTCCATAACTTCCATTTCTTCCTTCCTTCCTTCCTTCCTTCCTTCCTTCCTTCCTTCCTTCCTTCCTTCCTTCTCATTCCCATCTTCCTTCCTCCCTTGCTCCCTCCTTCCCTCCCTCCTTCTCATTCCCATCTTCCTTCCTTTCCTCCCTCCCTCCCTCCTTTCCTTCCTTCCTCCCTCCCTTCCCTCCCTCCTACTCATTCACATCTTCCCTCCTCCCTCCCTCCTTCTCATTCCCATCTTCCTTCTTTCTTTCCTTCCTTCCTTCCTTCCTTCCTTCCTTCCCCTTCCTTCCTTCCTTCCTTCCTTCCTTCCCTCCCTCCCTCCCTCCCTCCCTCCCTTTTTCACTTCTTTCATTCCTTCCCCACCATCCAGCCAGAGCTGAAGAAGCTTCTTGGATGAGAAGCGAAACATCTTCAAGAAAAAGAAGAAGGAAGTCCAGTTGCTTTTGAAAAAGCCCTTTTGGGAAGCACCAATGACCTCGAAGACTGAAAATCTCCATAGACATCCTTCTCTGGTTGCTTGTTTGGCTGTTTAAGCTGTTGACTTTTCCCTCTGGGATCTCAAAGAGTTTTAGACACCAGTCACACACTGCTCCTCAATCCTCTCCTCCCCGATCCCTGCCACCTGTACATCTTCATCTCGCCGGACTGTCATCCTTGCTGTATTTGCAGACTTTGTTTTATATTTCTGGCCCTGAAAGACTTTTGTCTTTCCAACAAAATAGAGCTGCCTGCCCGGTGATGGATGAGGCCATCCAGGTCTCCATCATGGAATGACACAGCTCTTTCTCGGCTGCAGCAGATGCGAGGAGGTGGGGGGAGGAAGGGAGGTTTGGAGGAGAAAAGGGGCTGCGAGTGGCATCACTCATTCTCCTACCCAGCCAGAAGGAGGTCTGGTATGGTGCAGATGGACCGGAAAACCCTGGTTCAAGGAAGACTTGTAATCATCAAAGTTTAGTGGGATCCTGCAAGATTCCAGTGACCTGATCTATCCGCTGTTTGAATGATAGGTAACCCATTTCGCTTTTACTGGATAGAATTGGCTCACATTTTCCTCCTTGGATTATCTCGCCGTTTTGCTACCAAAATAAACCTTCCTTTTAATCAATCACTCTTTATTGATTGATTAGCCCTTGGGCCATATCGAAGTGCAGCGTTCCAGAAACAATCATTACAAAAGTTTGATAGAAACATTTTAAAATGAAATTTGTTCCACTAGTTAATTGTTCTCACTGTCAGGAATTTTCTCCTTAGTTCTAAGTTGCTTCTCTCCTCGATTAGTTTCCATCCGTTGCTTCTTGTCCTGCCTTCGGGTGCTTTGGAGAATAGATTGACCCCTTCTTCTTTGTGGGAGCCCCTGAGATGTTGTAGCACATGTTTCTCCCATTTCTCATGTAATTACCCCCAAAAGAGCCTTGTTGGCGCAGCAGACTAAAGCACTGTTAAGTAACACCAGCTGCCTGCAATTACTACAAGTTCGAATCTCTTGAGTCTCAAGGTTGACTCAGCCTTTCATCCTTCCGAGGTAGGTAAAATGAGGACCCGGATTGTGGGGGCAATAAGCTGACTTTGTATAAAAAAGAACACCGCTTGGGGGGGGCCGAAAGCCCTACTAAGCAGGTATATACAAAAGTATGAAGGCTATTGCTTAACGCATTGTAAGCCGCCTTGAGTCTCCGGAGAAAGGCAGAATATAAATCGAACCAATAAATAAATACACCCCCCTCCCCGAGGAAGGCAAGCTTGGGAAAATCTCCATCACCCAAGGAGTCTGATGGTGCAATCAAATTTTGAACCCAGGTTCCAAAGCAAGTAATTTGACATCATAATCCGTGGCGTCCTCATCATTACCACCAACAAACCAGAGTTTCATTTTATGGAAACGATCGCTCCCTTCCCTGCTGGTTTGTTTTCTGCTACCTGTGCTTTCCTTACAATCGGAGGCTGTGTTATTGTATATATATATATTTTTATTGGATGCAATTGTTTTAATCATTTCATATTCCAGGGAGGTCCTCCCTCTCTCCCCCCTCCCCCTTTGAGAGGCCGGGGCAGAAAGACAAGCTATTATATTTCTTCCTAAGTGGAGTTGATAAATAAATATAGCTCCAGAATCAAAACTTTAAGCTTTGGAGCCGAAATTTAGCACTTTAACTTTATTCCGGGAACCTCTTTATTTAGGGGAAGTGGGGAGGCCAGAAACCCATATTTTGCTTTTGGCTGCTGTTGAGATTTAAATAAGAAAAGGGGGCCGCAGCCAGAAAGCTTTGCAGAGAGTAGCTTCCTGCCTCTCTCTCTTAACCTTCTCAGACCTTAAGGTTTTATACAGTATTAGCACTTGAAAAAAAGCTAATCGCTTCATTCTCGGTAATAGAAGCAGCACAAATATCTAAAAGGAAGGAAGGGAAGAGGAGGGGGGAATCTCTTTGCTCTCGGCTATCTGTGGGGCTGATTATGGGCAGCTTCCCAGTTTGGTAATGGAAAAAGGTAGCGTTGGCTCAAGGTTGCCAAAACTGCTTTCCCCACCCTCCCCTAGAAAGTCAGACGATGCTGGGGGGGGGGGCAAGACGGGAGTTTTGCTGGGAACGGGGGTTTTGAAACACATGATAAAAGGATTTAATTTGCGCTACCTTCCAAGCTAATTAAAGTTGAAAACCAGCTAATTGGTACTTTGTACTTCTAGCTCCAGTGGTGATGAAAGAGAAAGATAATTGGGAGGGGATGTGGGGGGGCGGGGCAGGAGAGGAAAGGCAGAAGAAGGGAGTGGGAGAAAGAGGGCGAAATGATCTCGGATCACCTGCAAATGACGGGGAAGGGGCTTTGGTGGGAAGAAGAAGAAGAAGAGGAGAAGAAGGGGGAAGGGGTGAAGCTATCCAACAATATTCGGGATGGCCTGAAGAGGAGGATGAAGGAAGGATGGAGGAGAAAGACAAGGCATTGCTCTTTATCCAACCTTGGATCATGTTAAAAGACAAGAAAAAAGCAGCAGGAAAAACCTGCCTTGAGTAAAACCCAGATTCTTGCGGTTTTTTTTTTTTTTAATTTGATTTATATGCCGCCCTTCTCCGGAGACTCAGGGCGGCTTACAATGCGTTAAGCAATAGCCTTCATTCTTTTGTATATTTTTTATACAAAGTCAGCTTATTGCCCCCACAAACTGGGTCCTCATTTCACCTACCTTAGAAAGGATGGAAGGCTGAGTCAACCTTGAGCCTTGGAGAGATTCGAACCAGCAGAAATTGCAGGCAGCTGTGTTAATAACAGGGTGCATTAAACCACTGTACTATCAAGGCTCCAGGTTTGCTGACAAAACAATCTTAATCAAGTACAGGCCGTTCTCGACTTACAACAGTCCATTTAGTGACCGTTCGAAGATGCGACGGCATTGAAAAAAGCGACTTACGACCAGTTTTCACACTTACAACCTTCGCCGCATCTTGTGATCAAAATTCAGACGTTTGGCAAGAGGTTCACATTTAAGATGGCCGCAGTGTCACGTGATTCCCCCTTTGCGGCCTTCCGATAAACCAAGTTAACGGGGAAGCCAGGTTCGCTTCCGTGTGACTCCTTTAACAACTTCAGCAATGCGCTGAACCAACGTGGCAGGAACCGTCGTAAACGGGGTTTACGTAAATGGGGCAAAACTGACATCACCAATTTCTCACGCAACTAACATTAATGTTGGGCTCAATTTGGTCGTACGCTTGCGGCTACCTGTCGCCACTTCAAGACATTGGCAAGGTCCTCTCTGCATCCGTTTTATTTATCGTACTTAAGTCCTATCTTAAAGCTGGAGTCTGGTTCCAATCCCGACATCTTAACGCTCCCTTTTAATAAGAGCCAGGGTGACATTTCCTGCAGGGTTGAAAGAACGAATTTCGCTTTGCGCAACCTTCAAATGTTCACGCTTGAAGATATACGGCACCTGATGGTTTCTGGCTCCAGATTAGGCAGCGCTAATGCCTTCCAGATGTTTAGGGTGATAGCTCTCCTAGTCCTCTGTAGCCGGTCATGCTAATCAGCGTTCAAGGTCCGATACCTTGAACTGGAAGGGGGCGACTTTGGCAACGCTGTCAAAAGTTTTTTTTCCTGGACTGTAAATATCACTCTATTTATAATATAAGACCACAACACTGGGATTTGTCCAGCTTTCCCAATAATCTGATTTAGCAGCTTGGTTTGATGGATGCTTAGGTCCAGAAGCACCACCATGTCTGATCCCTCTGCACCGCGGCTGTGAAGAAGGGACCGAGATGGCCTTCGCTGGCAGCTTTGCCTGGGGTTCAAGATTCAGTGCCTCTCTGGGTGAAGGCTCCTTCCAGTTAGCACAGCTCATAGATGCGAGATGGCCTATCTTCCCATCTTCGAGCACTTAATGTATGCCAGGCTCCAGAACCCAAGAGAGATACCCATTGAGTTTCTTCTAAGCAGTTTCCCTTATGGCTCCTCGCCTACAGACAGAATCTTGCCAAAGTATAGCAAGCACTTTGCATGATTAGAAGTCCTGGGGCACAGTGGTTAGAATGCAGCTATTGCAGGCAGACTCTTCCCACAACCTGCAGTTCGATCCTGACTGGCTTAAGGTTGACTCAGCCTTTCAACCTTCCGAGTCGGTAAGATGAGGACCCAGATTGTTGGGGGCAAGATGCTGCCTCTGTAAACTGCTTAGAGAGGGCTGTAAAGCACTGTGAAGCGGTATATAAGTTTTAAGTGCTATTGCCATCTTCCTTCCTTCCTTCCTTCCTTCCTTCCTTCCTTCCTTCCTTCCTTCCTTCCTTCCCTCCCCCCTCCCTTCCCAGTGGTGAGAATGCAGTATTGCAGGCAAACTCTTCCCACAACCTGGAGTTCGATCCTGACCGGTTTAAGGTTGACTCAGCTTTCCATCCTTCTGAGGTCGGTAAAATGAGGACCCAGATTATTGGGGGCAAGAGGCTGACTCTGTAAACCGCTTAGAGAGGGCTGTAAAAGCACTGTGAAGTGGCATATAAATCTAAGTACTATTGCTATTCCTTCCTTCCTTCCTTCCTTCCTTCCTTCCTTCCTTCCTTCCTTCCTTCCTTCCTTCCTTCCTTCCTTCCTTCCCTCCCTCCCTCCCTCCCTCCCTTCCCAGTGGTGAGAATGCAGTATTGTAGGCAAACTCTTCCCACAACCTGGAGTTCGATCCTGACCGGTTTAAGGTTGACTCAGCCTTCCATCCTTCCAAGGTCGGTAAAATGAGGACTCAGATTATTGGGGGGCAAGAGGCTGACTTTGTAAAATATAAGTCTAAGATCTATTGCTATCATTAAGGATACACTCTGAGAATTGCTAGGGGAGAGCTGTCTCCACTCTCTTCCTCCCAATCAAACAATCTAAACTTCACTGTTTCTTGGTCCTCCGGGATGCAACTCCTCCCTTCTGGGTATCCAGACTATGTTCCACCACAACACGTAGGACACAAGATGCTTTTCCGTGATCAGACTTTTTTTGGCTCCCCTCCTCCAAGGGTCTGTTCCATCTTTTGCTCCTTTCTCACAAAGTCATTCTGAACTAACCCAACCCCCCACCCCCCCAAGCCTGTGTCCTGCACCCCGCATTGCAAGCCTTCCTTTAACCCTGCAGGTGTGAGTGTCATCAAGATGAATGGAAGAAGCCCAGAGATACCAGCACGCTAGATTGATCTTCAACGCTTTCTTGCCTGCTCCCCCCTCCTCTCCATATGGGCCCACTCTTTTTCTCCCTAAATGACATCATCCTTGTAAATAATATTTCTGTTCTGTGACAGCTCACTTAACAGCCAGGCCTAAGAAAATAGCAGGGGTGATTTGATAAGCTCTTTTTGACTGCATTAAAATTTTTGTTAGAAGATTACTCTGGCTGTGAAGCAGAGGTCTTCTCCAGGATGGATTGGCCGTTACTGGGCATCTTGGGAGCAAAGGAGGGGCAGGATGGCATCCATCCCCCCCCCTTGCAAGAAAGCTCATAAATCTAAGCAGGCAAGGAAAGAGTAGCTTCAAGTGGAACATCAGCTGTAAATTGGGGTGAAGGTGCCAAAGCAAAGGAATAGCCAGAAGTTGTGGGGGCTCCATCACTGGAGGCTTTTAAGAAGAGACTGGACAGCTATTTGTCTGAAATGGTCTAGGGGGTGTCAAACTCGATTTCATTGAGGGCCGCATCAGGGTTGTATTTGACCTTGTGGGGCCAGTGTGGGCGTGGCCAGTGTGGGTGTGGCCAGCTCAACGTCACTCGTGTCGGGGGCGCCTGTGGCGGCCTGAGTGTTCCACTAGTGAAAATGGGCTCCTGAGCTCTGTTTTCGGCTGCGATGGCCTCCTGCAACCCTCTGCCAGCAAAAAAGGAGCTTGGGAGGGCTGCATGCGGAGCTCCGTTTTCGCTGGCAGAGGCACTGCGGGCCGCTCCTTCATTGTTTCCAGAGTGGCCCTGCGGCAGGGATGGGTTCTACTTACCTTTACGACTGGTTCGTAACAGGACTGCGCGCGTGTCAACTTGCAAAGCTTTCAAGTTGCCATGAGCAGGAGGGAGGGAGAACTGAAGCTGCATTCCATACATTCTTTCTGACCGCAATCAGAAGGAGGGTGTTAGGTTTCACAGCCAGCCAAAGTGGTTAATTGGAGAATGTGATTTATGACATGGCCAGAGAGGAGGGGAGAAACAGGGTCATAGGGGAACGTAAATCTACGTAGGATCAGTCCTAACTGCATCCAAGTATTGCCGGAATGTTGCTCCCAATAAATGACTATATTTCCTTTGAAGTTTGGATCATGGCTCATGAATTAATTAGGGCATCTTTCAGAAACTTGACAGCGCGCACACTTCTGCGGATGTGCAGAAGCTTCCTGATGACATTGGGGTCAGTGGGTGGAGCCTACTGCCGGTTTTACTACCGGTTCTTGCAAACGGGTCCAAACCGGGGACAACCCACCACTGCCCTGCGGGCCCGATCTAAGCACCCCGCAGGCCGGATCTGACCCCCAGGCCTTGTGTTTGACACCCCTGGTATAGGGTCTCCTGCTTGAGCAGGGAGTTGGATTAAAAGACCTCCAAGATCTTTCCAATTCTGTTATTCTGAGCTCATCAGCATTTTTTGTAGAATCGGTCTCCTGCTCTGGCCTACACAGAAGGGCCGACGGCTATCTCCAGCTCAACGAGTTTCTCAGTGGCGAGATGAGAGAGAATGAGGCTCCACCTTTCGTCCTTATAATTCAAGGCCTACCAAGAGCCTTGGTAGTACAGTGGTCTAAAGCACCCTGTTATTAAGAACAGCTGCCTGCAATTACTGCAGGTTCGAATCTCGCCAAGGCTCAAGGTTGACTCAGCCTTCCATCCTTTCTAAGGTAGGTAAATTGAGGACCCAGTTTGTGGGGGCAATAAGCTGACTTTGTATAAATATACAAAAGTATGAAGGCTATTGCTTAACGCACTGTAAGCCGCCCTGAGTCTCCGGAGAAGGGCGGCATATAAATCAAATTAAAAAAAAAAAAGGCACCTTGTCTTGCAAACACTGCCAAACAAGCTGGTAGCCTTTCCGATCTTAGCTACTGTGCCTGAAAGCCTTTCTCAAAGTAGCTGCAAAACTCAGGATGTAATTTCAGGAAGGGAACGAACTATTGGGATTGTGTGAAAAACACCAGAGAGACAACTCCATTTTCTCTTCCGTAATTTTAATTGTTCCAATTAATTTGAGCAGGAAGGATGCTTCCCTGGAGCCCTATCGGCTGAGATGGACTCAGGTGTCTTTTCCTCTCTCCCCCACCCCCAGAAGCCTGTTTCTCTCTGCCAAATTTTTAACATGTAAATTTAGATGTGTATTTACTCCTTTCAGGTCCTCCTTGATTTGGGGACGTCTCTTCCTTCTCCAACAGGAGCCCAAGGATCAAGTCCACGTGTCTTAAATCGCTAAAATTGGCAGATTGCTCTTCTGCAACACAACTACAGCAGAATGTTGGCAAGCCTACAGTGATACAAGAGGTGTTACTTACACCTGTTACTCTTCCAATAGTTGCTCTTTAGGGGATAAAGTGACATTGGATCTATAGCATAATGTGTTTTACTCCCAGTTCTGTTCCAACTTCTGGGTCAATCCTCCACGCCGCCCTCATGATCTTCTGCTCGCATAACATTTTGTGGTTACAGCAAACATTTAACCTTCAGTGAACTGTTTGGGGCTCTACTCTAACAACTTGTGTGAAAAAGGTGTTTTCTTTGCTCTGTCCTGAATCTCCAGGAAGTCTAGTTAATTGGTGTTAGAAAGGAAGGTTCTACGGACCATACAAAGCTCAGATTTTCTGCTGGTGGCCAGCCTTTTGCTCCAATGAGAAAACATCACCACAACACCACTTTGAATTGGTCCTTTATGAGTTCCTGCGCAGCCGTGACAACCGCCAAGACTTACGGATCTCATTTTTGGCAATTCTTGAGTTGCACATCCTTTCTGCAACCCAACTGTTTGCTGAGGCCTTTGACCCGTCCTGCAGCCATCTCATGAAAAGCATCCGAATGGATAGATTGTCCCAGCTGGATGAAAACATTTTCCTCTGCTTCTGCAGCCCTGCCAACGATTCTTTCTGCAGGGAAAGCAGCTGCAGGGTTAATGTTCCCATTTCCAGAGACACAGATCTGGATCAGATTTACCGTCCTGTCCAATCATTGTGGCACGCAGGAGACTAACCGAGCCATTCAAGTCAGGAGAATCCGCGGGAAACGAGAAGAGCTCTTCGTGTCTAAAATGAGAGCAAGATTTGAAGATGGCCCACAAAGAAAGAAGGTGCCCTGTTGAGCCTGTGTGTGTGTTGTTCCTTTTTTCCCCAAAGTCGTAATGGCTTCAACAAGCTTGGCAGATGCTGTCGGATGGTTCCCCTCTACGGAGAATGGCACTGTGTTTGAAATTACTTGAAATTTCACGCACATTCCTTAAGTGGAACGAATTGGGTTTTTTTTTCAGAGGGAGGATGGAAAATCAGCACAAGGTCACCTGCTGATGAATTTTGAGGTCCACAAATGCTGGATGTGACCTGGGTCAAGGCAAGGGGCTGCCTTACAGATGTTTGGGACCGTGTCTCCCACATGTCCTTCTCAATTGCCCCAAGGAAATACATCTGCGACCACAACATTGCCTAGACTTGGTTAAATTTGCAGGAGACTCAGTGGTGGGCTGCTACCGGTTCAGACCGGTTTGGGCCAACTGGTAGTTCTGGTGAGCAATTTATTTATTTATTTATTTATTTATTTATTTATTTATTTATTTATTTATTTATTTATTTATTTATTTATTTATTTATTTATTTATTTATTTATTTATTTGGTTCGATTTATATGCCGCCCTTCTCCGGAGACTCAGGGTGGCTTACAATGCGTTAAGCAATAGCCTTCATACTTTTGTATATACCTGCTTAATAGGGCTTTCGCCCCCCCCCCCAAGCGGTGTTCTGTTTTATACAAAGTCAGTTTATTGCCCCCACAATCCGGGTCCTCATTTTACCTACCTCGGAAGGATGGAAGGCTGAGTCAACCTTGAGCCTGGTG
Source organism: Pantherophis guttatus (assembly GCF_059756535.1). NCBI lineage: Eukaryota > Metazoa > Chordata > Lepidosauria > Squamata > Colubridae > Pantherophis > Pantherophis guttatus. The sequence goes on along the minus strand of NC_142071.1, from coordinate 29,216,070 downwards.
AGATTCGAACTCGCAGTAATTGCAGGCAGCTGGCAACTAAGTGCTATTCAACAGCACTTTAGTCCGCTGCACCACTAAGGCTCTTGGCCCCTCCCACCTGCCCTTTCCCTAGCTTGTCCTATATTTCCGTGTTTTTCAGCTCAGCTGATTTGCGCGGCACAGCAAATTGCCGTGCCTCAGGTGTCTTACTCACCGGCGCTGCAGTAGAAGGTAAGTTTTAGAGCTTAAAATGGGCTGTTTTCGAATGCTGCGTGCACGCACATGTGCAAAGCACGTGCTCACCGAACTGGTTGTTAAACCAGTTGCAGCCCACCACTGAGGAGACTCCAAGATTTTTTGGAGTCTCTGCATCTATGATTAGTTAAATCATGGTTCTCAACTGGAACACAATGAGCAGGAATCATACATGACCCCAGGATGTCTGTAGAGTATGGTGCAAAAATCAAGGTAGTGGCCATGAAGGATTGATTGAAACTTGGCCTGGTTTCTATGTGATTTTTTTTTTTTTACCACCCCAGACTCCGCTGGAAGGAGCCATAAGGTAAAGGTTCCCCTCGCACACAGGTGCTAGTTGTTCCTGACTCTAGGGGGCGGTGCTTATCTCTGTTTCAAAGCCGAAGAGCCAGCGCTGTCCGAAGACATCTCCATGGTCATGTGGCCGGCATGACTCAACGCCAAAGGTGCACGGAACGCTGTTCCCTTCCCACCAAAGGTGGTCCCTATTTTTCTACTTGCATTTTTTACCTGCTTTCGAACTGCTAGGTTGGCAGAAGCTGGGACAAGTCACGGGAGCTCACCCCATTACGCGGCACTCGGGATTCGAACCGCTGAACTGCCGACCTTTCAATAGACAAGCTCAGCGTCTTAGCCACTGAGCCACCGCGTCCCTGGAAGGAGCCATATCGTATGCCAAATATTAAATAAGAGATATTCAACACAATAAGAAAATCATGGAAATAAGGATTTTTTTTAAAAAAAGAGTCATACAAACCGAGAGCGTTAGCACATGACTTGATTTTGGCAGACCTTTTAAAAGCGATCGGAATCTTTTGATGAGCCAATGAAAAGAATTTGGGTCCCTAGCAAGTTTCAAGATTAATAAACAGAGGACAGACACGTTAACAACAACAAAATATGAAAATTACAAGAGCAAATAGAAGGGAGGAATCAAGCAGGTTTTCAGATTGAGAAGAAAGTAAAACATTTGGGCATAAACTGTGACAAATATGAATTGTAGGTGATTTCAAAATAATAACTGTGTTAAGATGTGGAAGGAAGTTTAAAAAGACCTGTCAAAATGGGATAAATTACAATTGTCATTCTTTGGTAGAACTTCTGCGATTAAGTTGAATATTTTACCCAGAATGGGAGTTTTTTGTATGTGTTTCAGACAATACCTGTTTTGACAACTGATGTACCACTTAAACAATGGGAGAAGGATATACGGTAGCTACATTTCTATAGCAAGAGAGAGAGCGAGAGAGAGAAAATCACACGTTAAATATAAGATATTACCATAACTGAAAGTAAGAGGAGGATTGAGCTTGTTGGTTGAGGTGTTGTTAGGAAATAGAAGAAGAAGAGATAACCAAACAGCGAATAGAGATGATACCAGAACTATTTTTGTTAGGAATACTTCCAGGGAATTACAAGAAAAAAATTACAATACTTAATTATACGTATCACAACAGCAGCGAGAATAATATATGCACAAAATTGGAAAAATAATAATATACCAACAGAACAAAACTGGATAAGAAAAGTTTTAGAATGTGCAGAGATGGATAAACTCACAAAAGGAATACAAGATAAGGAGGAAACAGAATATTACATGGTATCAATGGTGAAATCCAATTTTTTTTACTACCGGTTCTGTGGGCGTGGCTTGGTGGGCGTGGCAGGGGAAGGATACTGCAAAATCTCTATTCCTTCCCCACTCCTGGGGTAGGATACTGCAAAATCTCCATTCCCACCCCACTCCTGGGGTAGGATACTGCAAAAACTCCATTCCCACCCCACTCCAGGGAAAGGATATTGCAAAATCCCCATTCCCTACCCACTCTGGGGCCAGCCAGAGGTGGTATTTGCCGGTTCTCCGAACCGCAAATACCACCTCCGAACTCAAAATTTCCGCTACCGGTTCTCCAGATTCTGTCAGAACCTGCTGGATTTCACCCCTGCGTGGTATGGGATAAATAGTATGAATGATAAGAGGAGAGGTATAAAGGACAAGGAAAGATTAAATGAGAAGAAACAGGAGTTTGAATATAGTAACAAATATGTAGAAAGGGAACCGACACAGAATGAATGATTGTAATTTAGTACATTGATATTTTCATATGTATAAATAAATATTAGAATCACATGTATAGATAGTAAATAGAAAAAAGGGAGAAAAATGGATATATAAGAAATGAAAACTGATGTAGAAATATTGAAAAGAAGAAAATTGTTAAAATTTCATTTTTTGTTTTAAAAAAACTGTTCAATAAAAATTATTTTAAAAAAAGAAAAAGAAGATTATTAGATCTGGAAGGTCACAAGATTAAGAAAGCATGGATTTACGGTACGATAAACCTTAGCTAAGTGTAGATTTTAAAAATCATTATGTCAGGCAGGCTATTCTTAGAATATGGAATAAATATAAATTGCCCGAAAACACTTTTGTGACATTCAACCCTACAAGCGTTTTATAGATGAGAAATGTTAAGTAGACATTAATGGTTAACTTATTGTGATGTATTCAAATCCTCTCAAGGAGACCGCGAAATGAAGTCAAGTGAAGATTTGACAACACAAGGATACACTTGGCAATGGCTTTCTAATGTAAAATGTATAGAAAAGTTTAAAGTGGATAAAAAAAAATATGATTTTGAGCAAAGTAAGTGAGTTTGAAAAGAACGATGCACTAACGCTGAATGTGTTATTGCAAAACCGTGTAAACATTTTGCTGAGAAATGAACAGAAGGACAAATGAAAAATGTATGATCAAATGGATTAAAAAAACCTAGCTATAATTTACAGATGGACCGAGGGGAAAATATGCGGGTTGGAAGAATTGAAATTGGCCTTATTTTCCAGGTTTAAAGAGAATTTTTATAAAATGATGTATCATTGGTAATTGTCATCAGAAAAATTGTCTAGAATGTGTTTTTTTTTTAATCGTGCCAAAAACACAAAGGGCCATTTTTATCATGCCGAGTGGACATGTAAAATAATTTTTAATACAAATACATACATTGATTCAGAAGATTTGGAAGGTTAAAATACAATTGAGATTTTTCGTTTGGGATTAAGGAACAAGCAAGTGGAAAACCATCATGGAAAATTGTTTTTAAGTATGCCGGCTGTTATTATATATTCGAAAGTGGAAAGGTTTGACAATATCCACAACGGAAGAATGTCAGTGAAGATGATGGAACTTCATCCTGATGGATGAATTAAATTATTTGATTAGAGGAAAAAAACAACAGCCGCATTTATGACTGATTGAAAACCTCTTACCGTATAGACTTTTTTGCAGAAAATGGGCAAAATGCACTTATCATTTGTGGGTTTTGATTAGAAAAATAACTGGATAATAGAAAAGAATGAGCTTTTTGCGGTAATCATTGAGTAACAGAAAACTTTGTAATTATATTTGCTGCAAAAGAAATTGGAAACTTTTCTTTCTTTCTTTTTTTCTTTCTTTCTTTCTTTCTTTCTTTCTTTCTTTCTTTCTTTCTTTCTTTCTTTCTTTCTTTCTTTCCTTCCTTCCTTCCTTCCTTCCTCTCTCTCTCTCTCTCTCTCTCTCTCTCTTTCTTTCTTTCTTTCTTTCCTTCCTTCCTTCCTCTCTCTCTCTCTCTCTCTCTCTCTCTCTCTCTCTCTCTCTCTCTCTCTCTCTTTCTTTCTTTCTTTCTTTCTTTCTTTCTTTCTTCCTTTCTCTTTTCTGCTTTTACTTTATTAATTTCTGTTAGCTTTTCGGTTCTTTGTAAAACTTTCAGTAAAAAATTATACATGGAACACCTCCCCCCCCCCGACGTGTGGACTTCAACACCCAGAATTCCCCAGTCGGTGTGCTAGCTAGGCAATTCTGGGAACTGAAGTTCGCATGTCTTAAAATCATGAAGTTAGAGAAACACTGTTTTTTTTTAAATAGCAACATCGCATCTTTTTGGCTAAGATTTATTTAATTGCCTTTCATCGCTTCATTTTAAACCTCCTGTTTTATATTTCTGCTTCAAACAACCTTGCGTGCTTCTCTGGGGGAAAAAAAATCTGCAAACAACATCAATACCTATCGATACACATTTATTATATAAATCTTCATTGGCTGGGCGCACTGAACTCCAGCCACAACTCAAGTGTATTCAGGCTTTGTGTGTATTGTGTGAAAAACAAACTGGAGATGCATAACCCAGCTTCTTTAATGCTTTATTCTGCTGGGGAATCCGCAAACTCTGACCTGAATTCCTTAATCAAGATTTCTGCAGCTGTATGGTCAGCTTCAAGCTAGATGGAGGGAAGATCAAAAAATTGGTGTTATGCAAAATGAGGAAAATTTGGTGAAACAGATTAGAGATCAAAGTCAGATGCATATTAAAAGGTTGTATAATGCTTTATTGGAAATGGATTCAGAAACGGAATTGGTTAAGGATTGTATGATAAAATGGGCACAAAACTTTCAGGAACCAGTGATGATGGAAACATGGGAAAAGATTTGGGTCAGAAATGTTAAATTTACGCAAAATTTGAGAGAGAATTTTTATAAAATGTTTTATAGATGGCACTTAGATCCTAAAAAATTATCATGCATGTACTCAAATTTGCAAGCTAAATGTTGGAGATGTGAATGTGATGATGCAACCTATTATCATATATGGTGGACCTGTAAGAAAATCAAGGCATTTTGGATAAAAATTTGGTGGGTGATGCAGAACATTCTGAAAAAAAGGTTGAAATTTACTCAATTGTTTTTACTGGGTATAACGACGGATTGTACAGCATTAGAGACTAAACTGATTTTGAACTTAATATCAGCAGCTAGGCTGTTGGTAGCGCAATACTGGAAGAAGGACTTTTTGCCTACTATTGAAGAGTGGATACTGAAAATAACGAACTTAGCAGAAATGGCAAAAATCTCAGCGTATTTGAAGGACTATACACAAAAAAGATACGTATCGGAATGGAGAAGATGGATTGATTATATTCAAAATAAGTATCAGACAAGAAAATATCAAATAGCTTATGAATGAACGTTAAGTATTAGAAATACTTTGTTATCTATAGTGGAGTTAAGGTTTCAGGGGGGGGATTTAGTAGTCTGAGGATAGATAGGTTAATTTAGTTTATGATTGTTAATTGAAATACCTTGTATTTTGCTCTGGGAAGTCTGGGGGGGGAGGGGAGGGAAAGGGGGTGGAATATTGGGGGGGGGAATCCTTTTTTTTTCTTCTGTAAAACTTTTCAATAAAAAAAAATAATAATAAAAAAGATTTCTGCAGCTGATCCAGAAGCGAGAAGAGATTTGGGGGAACCCGGCTTGCTCTCTTTCGGTCCCTTCCTTCTGGAGGCGAGATAGGAATCTTATTAGCAGTTCGGTGGGCAGTGAATATGGGGAGGGGGCATTGTTTCTGATGGAATGGAGTCTGACTCTCTGCCCCTTTCAAGGCTATTTTCTTTGAGTGACTTCCTAATAGAGGCAGCGTCAGGAGGCAGAGGGGAAAAAAAACTTTGGTACGGGCGTTATCGCAGTGGGAGCAGAGTCCTGGTGGATTAAATTCTCTCCAGTCCCTAGAAGCTGATGGAAGGTAGTTGAATAAATCAACCCATTGGCTCTGCTAAACAAGTTCCAGACTGCAAATAGCCTTAAGCGCTTATTCTTGTTCAAAGGGGAAATTCTTCCTGACTTGTAGGTCTCTTTAGCGTGTCTTCTGCAAGGGCTGGGGATCAAATTGATGGCAAATCATGGACCAGTCCCGCCTGCCATATTTAATTTGGGGCTCTGCACTTCGGTTTATTCACTAGGTTGGAGTGAATCCAAAGAAGGGGAGCCGAAGGGATGCAGCGGATTTAATCTTATGGTAGTTGCTGGTTTGTAAGCAAGAGCCAGTTTGGGGTAGTGGGGGAGGCAGCAGGGTAGAAACTGGGAGGTGGTGAGTTCTAGGGCCGTCTTAAGCATGAAAGCCAGATGGATGATTTGGGGCTAATCACCAGGAGATGGTGAGTTGTAGTTCCCCCTTAGGTATGAAAGTTGGTTGGATGACTTTGGACTAATCACCAGGAGACGGTGAATTCTAGTCCCACCTTAGACATGAAAGTCAGATGGATGACTTTGGACTAATCACCAGGAGACTATGAGTTCTAGTCCCACCTTAAGCATGAAAGCCAGATGGATGATTTTGGACTATCACCAGGAGATGGTGAGTTCTAGTCTCACCTTAGGCATAAAAGCGAGATGGATGACTTTGGACTATCACCAGGAGATGGTGAGTTCTAGTCCCACCTTAGGCATGAAAGCCAGATGGATGACTTTGGGCTAATCACTGGGAGATGGTGAGTTCTAGTCCCATTTTAGGCATGAAAGCCAATTGGGTGACTTTGAGCTAATCACCGGGAGATAGTGAATTCTAGTCTCGCTTTAGGCATGAAAGCCAGCTGGGTGCCAATCACCAGGTGACAAGGAGTTCTAGTACCACCTTGGGCCCGAAGCCAGCTGGGTGACCTCGGGCCAGTCTTTTTCTCCCAGCCCTAAGAAGGAGACAATGGCAAAACATTTTCAAAACCGTGCCATGACAACTTCAGGACCTTCTCCAGGCAGAAGTCAACACCAACTTGAAGGCACCAAAAAGAAAAAAAATTGCAATTACGACGGACAATTTTTAACACTACATTCCAACAACAGCTGAATTTAACAGTCCAAAACACCCACAGGTTCTCAAGATACGCTCCTATGGACGACTCTGAAACGCCTTTGAATTTCTCTGCTCCTCTTTGGGAAAATGCCAAGGAAACAGGCCGAAAAATCTCCAGAAAGGAAAGTCCACATTCCCGAGATTCAGTGCCAGAGACTTGGAGACAAAAGGATTATTCAGACTAAGGATGGCGAGAATGAGACCTGTTTTCACATTCAGGTAATGTTTCTGCGGAGGTCCTTGGCAAACATTTTAGGTCAGAAATAATTGGCATCCTGTCACCGAATGCTATAAAACTTCCATTACTGGGTTAGAAGAAAATTATCCCGTTAAACGACATCTTTTTTTTAAAATAAAATAAAATAATAATAAAAAGAACGCTTCCCAGTTGCCATGTATTAATAACACTATTAAACATGCATTGCTTAGCACACTTTCTTTTTTAAAAAAACCATGCAGTTAATTGGATGACAATGTAACCCCAAGAAGTGGCTGTTTAGCAAACTAATGCCTATTTAATTAGCAGCCCGCTTCTCAATAATAATTTCTAAAAATGCCAATCTTGGGGTTTGTTTGTTGTTGTTTTTTTCTTTCCCCGCTTCGCTCTTTGTTCACCGAATTGAGTTCACAATAGGAGATTGCAAAAACTCCCTGGCTTGGCATCCGTTTAAGCTTCTGGACAGCTGAGGAGCAAATACTAAATTGCCTGAATAATAACTGGCACGCCCCTTGCTTTCTGGCTTAAATTCCACCAAGATGTCTTCTTCCCATCACGGAAGCTTTCTCTGGTTTGTGTTTTTTTAATTTGATTTATATGCCGCCCTTCTCCAGAGACTCAGGGCGGCTTACAATGCGCTAAGCAATAGCCTTCATCCTTTTGTATATTTATACAAAGTCAGCTTATTGCCCCCACAAACCGGGTCCTCATTTCACCTACCTTAGAAAGGATGGAAGGCTGAGTCAACCTTGAGCCTTGGAGAGATTCGAACCCTGCAGAAATTGCAGGCAGCTGTGTTAATAACAGGGTGCACTAAACCGCTGTACTATCAAGGCTCTTTTTCCATCTGGGTGAGTTCCAGCCGGAGACACAGGGAGGTGGCTCAAAAAAATAGTAATAATCCAAAATGGCGCCCACAAAACCGCCATCAAAGCTCTTCCCCCTTTTTTTAATGGCTGTTTTTTTTTAAATTTTATTTTTTAAATACAAATAATACAAACATAGTACATATACATCTAAATACAAAGAAAGAAAGAAAGAAAGAAAGAAAGAAAGAAAGAAAGAAAGAAAGAAAGAAAGAAAGAAAGAAAGAAAGAAAGAAACTCCCAAATATTACAGTTCACCCCCAACCCCAGGGACGATTTCCCCCCCTTATATTTCTTCGTCTATAACCATGATGGCGAACTTATGGCACGCATGCCACATGGCACACGAAGGCTTTCCATCCATCATCTATCTGTCTGTCTGTCTGTCTGTCTATCTATCTATCTATCTATCTATCTATCTATCTATCTATCTATCTATCTATCTATCTATCTATCTGCCTATCTCTATCTCTATCTCTATCTACCTACCTACCTACCTACCTACCTATATCTATTATCATCTATCTACTGTATTTATTATCATCTATCTTATTTCTATCAACTGTTTATCATCTATCTATCTATCTATCTATCTATCTATCTATCTATCTATCTATCTATCTATCTATCTATCTATCTATCTATCTATCTATCTATGCAATTTCTCCATTGCCACATATTCCCCACTTTTGCTCTCCTCACTTTTTATCCTCTGAAATGATTCCCTTTTCCAATGTTCTGCCAAATGAATTCTTGCTGCCATCATCAAAACATCTCAATAAAATTCTGATCCTCTTCATTTATACTCTCTGGAATAATTCCTTAATAATAATAATTCTTCTGCTACTAGAGGACTGATGTCTAATCTGGTGTAGCGTTTGAGCTTCTCTAATTGTAGGATGCTGGTTTTCCGTTGCAACAGATGTCAATAGAATGCAAGGAGAACTACTGCTGGAACAAGCCAAGCCTGTCTTAAGCCAGCATTTGATTTCTCACAGGGGCCAAACAAAGGTTGCTGGGAGGCTGATGATCACAAGCATGGATCATGGTCATCTCTGGCTCCAGTTTCTCTGTAGTTGGTACGTGGCCCCATGTTTTTCCTAACTTGGATGTAATATGAGGTCTTCAGCACTAGGAGTCCTTGCCAGACATGTCCTCCAGGAATGTATCTAATCCAGTTCGAAAGTCAATTTTGTTGATAGCCATCACCTATAATTCCACAACTAAATTACATTGGTGAAAATGCACTTTTTTTTTTGACTATTCTCAGTGGCCTTCAGGTTTTGTTAGACGATTCCTGGTTGGAGAATTAAGACAAGGAAGGAAAGGAGGGAGGGAGGGAGGGAGGAGGGGAGGAAGGGAGGAAGGAAGGAGGAGGAGGAGGTGGGATAGAATGAAGGAAGGAAGGAGGAGGAGAAGGAGGTGGAATAGAAGGAAGGAGGGAAGGAGGGAAGGAAGAAGAAGGAGGTAGAATAGAGGGAAGGAAGGAAGGGGAAGAGGAGGAGGAATAGAGGGAAGGAAAGAAGGAAGGAAAGAGAAGGAGGAGAAGGAGGTGGAATAGAGGGAAGGAGGGAAGGAAGGAAGGAGAAGGAGGTGGAATAGAGGGAGGAAGGAAGGAGGAGGAAGAATAGAGGGAAGGAAGGAAGGAGAAGGAGGAGGAATAGAGGGAAGGAAGGGAGGGGAAGAGGAGGCGGAATAGAGGGAAGGAAGAGAGGGGAAGAGGAGGAGGAATAGAGGGAAGGAGGGAAGGAAGGAAGGGGAAGGAGGCGGAATAGAGGGAAGGAAGGAAGGGGAAGAGGAGGAGGAATAGAGGGAAGGAAGGGGAAGAGGAGGAGGAATAGAGGGAAGGAAGGGGAAGAAGAGGAGGAATAGAGGGAAGGAGGGAAGGAAAGAAGGAAGGAAGGAACAACTCTTTCCCATTTTCTCCAAACAAAACATGATTTTATCCCTCTTGATCCTTCTTGCGCATCTTTTTGTTTTTCTAAGCTAAGGAGTGCCAGACATTCTGGCCTTTTTCTCAAAATAAAGAAAAGCGTTGGGACTCCCTGATAATTTTGGTTTTTGTCTTCTGCACTGTCTCCAGCCCTACTATTAGGCTATGTGCGCAGAGGTATAATCACAGTAGAGATCGCAAGGTCTATTCTACTCCGTGTGTATGTCCAGGTTCCTGTCCCACACCAACATTCCTCTTTTGTGCACCAACAAGAATGTATGCAATACCTTAGTGGTACGCTAAAGTTAGGTTTAGGTTTATAATCTTTTACATCCTAAATTCCGAGGAAGAATAAGGCAAGCTGGGATATTATTAATAAAAGTTGGTTAACACAAAACCAAGTACCATCACACACACACACACACACACACACACACACACACACACCAGAAGTCAGCAACCTGTGGCTCTGGAGCCGTATGTGGCTCTTTCACCCCTCTGCTGCAGCTCCCTGTCACTCAAAATATGCGTCACAACCGCCAATGTGCGACACCCACTGGCATGTGATTTATTGAGCTTTTCAACCCCTGGTAGGCCAACCATAGATAAATCCAAGAAAAGAAAAGTTTCAGAAGAAAACAGAACGTTTAATTCAACTACATATGCTAGTTTTCTGGTCGCTCAAGAAGTAGTCAGGCACGGGAAGGGTTTTGTGGCTCCCGGTGTTTCCTTTTCTGTGGGAAACGGGTCCAAATGGCTCTTTGAGTGTTTAAGCTTGCAGACCTCTGGTATATACTGACACACGCCCTGCCTGAATTGAAATGCTGAAAGAGCAGCCCAGGTTGCCTCACGCCATGTTCTATCAGGACCACCAGACTACCTGCACCAATTTTTCCTCATAGATGACTGAGGAATTCTGGGAGTTGAAGTCCACAAGTCTTAACATTGCCATATTTGGAGACCCACCCCCACCCTTCTCTAGGAGATGGGACTGAAAATCTGAAAAGTTCAGACTAGAGATCCTCTAGGTGATCATTTCTGACTGATAGGTGTGAAGCAGTGGTGGGATTCAAATAATTTAACAACCGGTTCTCTGTCCTAATGACCAGCTGGGTAGGTGTGGCTCGGTGGTCATGTGACAATGCGGGCATGGCCAACTCAACGTTACATCGATGGGCGCTTCGCCTTAGCTGTTACAATGTAATAAGGGTTAACCAGGGAGGCAGTTTCTGTAAGCAGGGCAATAAAGATTAGGCTAGAAACACACCAGAATGTTGTAATTCCTTACATGATTAGCCCTGTAAAGTGGAAAAAAACAAAATAAGATTTCTTCCAACAACCGGTTCTCCTAACTGCTTAGAAAGTTAACAACCGGTTCTCCCGAATAGGTGCGAACTGGCTGAATCCCACCACTGGGTGTGAAGCAGTGGTGAGTTGCTACTGGTTCACCTCGGTTCGGGCAAACCGGTAGCAGTGGAGGCGAGAGGCTCCATCCACCCGCCCAGATGTCATCAAATATGATCTGCGCATGTGCATAAGCGAATGAAGCAAATGAAGCGTGAGCGAACCAGTAGCAAAGGTAAGTGGAACCCACCCCTGGTGTGAAGTTGGCAATCTTCTGTGCAAAAATAGTCTAAAGAGGTTGATGGAGGACAGAAGATAAGAAGGTGGAAGGAATTAGGAAAAAAAAAACAGATAGCTGGAGACAATCACTCAGCCATATTGACCACAAGGTGGGGCAGGGAACTGATTTGGACTATTTGAGGAGAAGGAAGGGATGCCACTTAGGGATTGAGCCAATGTGATTTCTCACCTAGGGTATAAAGTGGTACAGTCCATGCAATCTTGGCAGGAGACTGCCTCCTCCTCCTCTTCCTCCTTCTGCACTGTCAAAGGCTGCCTTTCTCTTCCACACCTTCAGACCAGAGGTGAAATCCTCCTGGTTTGGACCGGTTCGGTAGCGATGACAGCCGGTGGTTCGGAGAACCGTTAGCGATGGCAGCTCGAGGCTCCGCCTACCCGCCTGGTTGTCATTATTTCCTGGTTTTAACCAGGAAGTAACCTTTTTTTTTACCCTCTGTGCATGCGCAGAAGAGTTTGCACACGTGCAGAAGTCGGCGCGCGGAGGCCGTGTGCACTTCCGAACCGGTTGGGAAGGTAAGTAGATTTCACCCTTGCTTCAGACTGCTAAGAAAGACAATTGATGGCTATTCCCACAACCCTGTGAACATAAATAGAAGATCAACGGTGATATCTCAGCGGTGTTCCAGATCTATAACTCTCGCCAAACCCAGAAGCTTGAACCCACGGCCAAAGGTATCCCCCACTTTCCAGGCCAGGGTTTTAGGGATCTCCAAAACAGATCCTTACCTGGTCACGTTTAAAGAGACAGGAGGGGGAAATGACGAAAGACAGACTAGAGCAAACTCTCCTGAAGGTTAAATCAACTGCTAGTGAAATGGATTTTAGTTTTTAGCCTAGCTTCTGACCTCTCTGGGGCGGAGGAATGTGGGCCTCCCCAGAAGTGACTTGTCTTCTTCCTTTGCCCTGGGGAAATCTGGGGAGGGGGTGGGAGCAAAGCCCCCTCCTAAAGTGCCACCATCACCTGAGAAGGCTTCCAACAACTGTCCTCTGGCGTTGATGGATTTGACATCTGTTCCTTGTTAGTTCTGGGGTGGGGTGAAAAATTGGGAGCCGGAGCTTCCTGCATCTCCCCCCTCCCCCCGAAAAAATAAAATAAAAACTAAAAAAACCATCAGCTCTGATCTCTTCTTTTGGCTTTAGCACGAAAGAGAAGCCTGGGAACACAAAGACACACATTCCCTAGGGTTGTGACAGCCATGCCAGGCCCTCTGCAGCTGTGGCTTCCTTCCCTCCCTCCCTCTTCTCCTCTCCGGCTCTGTGTCTCTTTGTTCTCCGAGCTGAGCTGAACTCGCCAGACTGAGCCAGCTGCGAAGAATTTAGATTTACACGATCCAGGGATTTGAGGCTCCTCTTTCCACCCTTCCCTGCTGCCCTCGTTCCGGACCATTCTGCCATTTTCCTGCCTCGCGTGTTTTCCTATTGGTCCATTGCTTTGTGCATTGCAACCTTTGCCATGGGAAGGAATTCGACGTGCGGGGAGTGATCTGTTCATCAGCCGAGCCACCTTTGCGGCAACTCTAAGGCTGAAAGAGGGCAGCCAAAGAGGGGGATGGAAACAGGGAGAACAGAAATAGATGGGCGGCAGCACAGGTGAAACCAAGATGGCTGGTCTGAGGGGATGTTTCAGCTTTTAGAACAATGATGGTCTGTGGAAAAGGCCTTGAGAGATAGGAGGAAGAGATGGTGGCTAGGGCATGGTGAGATAAGAGACTACATAGCCCTCAGCTGCATAATGGGCTTTAGGATCAATATATAAGATCCTAGAACTATAATGGTATGTGGGGAAAGCCTTGGGAGACAGAGGGAAGAGATGATAGCTCTTCCCTCTGGTCAGATAAGAGACTGAATAGCCTTCAGCTGCATAATGGGTTCTAGGATCAATGGACTTAATCCTAGAACTATAATGATATATGAAAAAGGACAGGGGGAAGAGATGGTGGCTAGAGAATGGTAAGATAAAAGACCACAGAGCCCTCAGCCATATAATGGGTTCTAGGATCAATAGATTGGATGGTATGTGGCATTGGGAGACAGAGGGAAGAGATGGTAGCTATGGAGTGGTCAGATAAGAGACTGAACAGCCCTCAGCTGCATAATGGTTAAGACAGAAGACTCAAAAGCAACTCTCCCTACTTGTTCAGGGTATAAAGGAGGTGGGAGAATTGAATCTTCAGGCTTGCAAGATCTGTAGCTTCACAATAAAGCAGAATTCACTCACATGGTCATGGTAAGATTGGTAATAACATAGCTTGGATATTAAAGCTTTCTAGTTGAACATTTTTCCTTCCTCTAAATGCAATTCCAAAAAGAGCCCGAATGCTCCAGTAGGCATCTGGAAGGCTTACCTTCTGTTGCTCAAGAGACCTACTGAGAAGTGTCCTCTGTAGCGAGAACTTTGTTTTCCATTGATCCTTCCTGAATCAGCTTGGATTAGTTCACCACATATTCAACTGTGTTGACTTTAGACCATGTTGTCTCTTAGGCCTTCCTTCAAAAAAAACCCCCAAAACATAAGAAAACCCCCTAATTTGCCCGATTTGTGGAATTTCACTTAGGCCACCACCATTTTAAGGGGATCCTCTGGGAAAATTTTTCCGGCAGATCTCAGAAGCCATAAGATAAAGGTAAAGGTTTCCTTCGGACATATGTGCTACTCATTCCTGACTCTAGGGGGAGGTGCTCATCTCCATTTCAAAGCCGAAGAGCCAGCGCTGTCTGAAGACGTCTCCGTGGTCACGTGGCCGGCATGACTCAACGCCAAAGGCACACAGAACGCTGTTACCTTCCCAGCAAAGATGGTCCCTATTTTTCTACTTGCATTTTTTAGGTGCTTTCAAACTGCTAGGTTGGCAGAAGCTGGGACAAGTAACGGGAGCTCACCCCGTTACGCGGCCCTAGGGATTCGAACCGCTGAACTGCCGACCTTTCAATCGACAAACTCAGCATCTGAGTCACTGAGCCACCATTTCCCTTTCAGAAGCCGTAGGAGGATCCAATTAATTAGAGGGGTTTCCCAATTTGCAATGGCTTTCAGGAGCGAATGGGTTGAAATAGCTGGGAAATATGTTTTTAAATGCTTTTCCTCCTAGACGGTGACTCAGGCCACTGGTGAATGGAGACATTTTTTTCACAGAAGTGAATGGCATTTTAATAAGATGAATGGTCTCTCAGTGATTGTTTGCATTGGGGCTGAGCCAAAAAAATCCTCTATTTTACCCTCTCCACCTGCGCTTGTTCAATCTGATGAAAGAAAATTTGCTTTTGGAAAGTTCTTTCGATTGAAAGGCAATTATTCCGGGTGAAGGCAGGCGGGCGTCCTCACACTCACCGAATGATGGACTTGGCCAAGGGGTACACACACACAGGTCAATTTTGCATCATTTTGCAACTGAATCTATATCTCTCTGGCTGTGGAGCTGGCAGCAGTCAGACAGTGAGGAAGTTGGGGAAGAACATGGGCCAGTCCTGGAGGCTGGGGAAGGCCCAGACAAGGGCTCTGTGTCAGAGGCAGAGATGGAGCCAGGGCCATCTGGGAGCGATGCACGGACTCCGGAACCTCCAGAGGCAGATAGCAGAGAGGCAGAGGAACAGGAGGAGCCTGTTCCTAATGCACGCATGCGAAGAGCTGCCAGAAGGCAAGAGCAGCTAAAGCAAAAAGGACAACTCAGGAGTAAGGCCAGGAGATGATTGGCCCCTCCCATAAGGCTTAAAAGAGCAGCAACGGCTCTTGGGATCTTTGTAGGAAAGCAACGTTGCTACATTTGTTTCTTGTTGGTGTCTCTTGCTTCTGAACTTTTGCCAAGAAAAGCCTTTGGCAGGGTGCCAAAGAAGACAAAGGTTGGTGATAAGGCTGAAGGACTGTTTACGAAGAATTTGTTTTGGAATTAATTTG
The DNA here is from genome assembly GCF_059756535.1 of Pantherophis guttatus. NCBI lineage: Eukaryota > Metazoa > Chordata > Lepidosauria > Squamata > Colubridae > Pantherophis > Pantherophis guttatus. The sequence goes on along the minus strand of NC_142071.1, from coordinate 29,200,625 downwards.
GACTAAGCTGAGAATGAAGTAATTCTCAGCTGTTCTCATAAAATACGTTTAAGACTGATTGTGTCTGGTAACAACTACTTGGGCCTAGGTGACAATACTTGCTGTCCTGGTTTCCTTTAAGATCGCAGTGGGAGAGTTGGCTAATTTAAATCGTAACGAGAACTATCCCGAAGGAATGCCTAGAAGGCAAAAAGTCCATCTTCTGCCACTTTCAACCATGAAGCTTGGAAACCCCCCAAACCTTCCCACAGAGAAAATCTCAACCCCACAGAGATTTTCCTAAACCTAGACTGAATTTAATCTGGAAAAAAAAAAAACACCAAAGGAATTGTAGATGTGGTCCCTTCTTAAACATATCTGGAGAAACACAGAGCAGGGAAGATCGCTGAAGAGTAACACAACTCAAGCAAATGATGCCCAAGCCTAGAAACATTTAGAAGTGACAGATGAGCTTGGGCGTGCATCCCCATGTGCGTGAGCAATGGATGAGCGTGTGAAGCTGTATGTGCACACGTGTGTGCAGCTCACGTGGGACCATACCCTTCCCTCCCCCGGCCGGTCCAGAAAGCTGGAAATGTTGAGGAACTCTGCTGTATACAGTGGTGGCCAGAATTGTGGAAACCTTTTGGGAAAAGTGTATTAGCTAAAACTAGCTCATAACACCACTTTTTTTTTTTTTTGGAGTAGTACCATTAAATTACATATCGATGGAAAGGTAATTTAATCAAGAATGTCATGCAATAACTTTTAGGAAGGATTTGCTATTAGAATAGCAGTTACAGTATAAAGAAGAAAAGTGAAACACGTAGAAAAAAACCAAGATATACAAAAATGATCCCCATAGAAAAAACGAGATATACAAAAATGATCCCCATGTCAGTTAATCCTTAGTTGGGTAACCTTTAGCATGAATGACGGCCTTACAATGTCTTCCCATGGAGTGAACCAAGTCTTTGAGTTCTGCAGCTGTTCTAATGTGAAACCAAGATGGAAGGATGGCTTCTGTTAACTGGGTTTTATTGCTGGGTCGCTTCTGACTAACCAGTTTCTTTAGTCGGCTCCATAGATTTTTAATTGGGTTAAGGTGTGGGCTATTCCCAGGCCATTCCAGCAGTGGAATAGGATTATCTTGAAATTCCAAAAAAAAGTGATGTTATTAGCCATCAAACCTCAAAAACACACTTTTCCCAAAAGGTTTCCACAATTTTGGCTACTACTACAGGATGCTTCGCCTTCATACAAGGACTGATTGCAAGTCAACTTTTTTTTAAAGTGTTGTTGTAATTTCACAAGGTTGCTAAGTGAATGGTTATAAGCTAAGGATTTCCTACACAGGCCCGGTTTGGTTTACTGCAAGCTACTGACAAAAGAGAAGTGATTGCAAAACCATTCCTTCCTCGATTCGTATTCCTTGGTTCGTATACCATCCAGCATGGATTCCCTTCATCCGACATACAAAATCTGACGAGAAGCAACTTCTAAATTCGCTTCCAAATCAAAAAAAAAAAAAAAGAGAGAAGGCCGTTAACAGCTTCCTTGTTTTAAAATTCTTTTATTTATAAAAAAGTACACTTCTTTCAACGGTCGAATGACTAGTCTCTCTCTCTCTCTTTCTTTTTAAAAATTTTTTCATTTTGTACAAGTAAAAGACGATGAAGCGGAATGCTGCTCCCCACGAAAATTCCCTCTGTTTTCCCCGAAACAAAACAAAACAAAACAAACGAAAGAAAAATTAAACAAAGGAACCGAAGAAATTATTACAAAGAATGGGGGGGGGGGGAATTAAAAATAAAACCGAGAAATGAAAGCAAAAGTTCAGTTTATTACACTATCTATAATATTCGTCGTCCTCTCCACATATTTTTTTTATTTTTACAAAAAAAAAAAAAAAAAAGCACTTACAACACAGAAAACACAACATCCCTCCCAACGGACATTTTTATTTCTCTTATGCCACAAGTTGATTATAGCAGGAATGTGGTGAATGAGAACACGGAGGTTAAAATGAGAAGAGGCTTGTTTCTCAACTTGGGCAGCCTTGAAGAGGTGTGGACTTCAAGTCCCAGAATTCTCTAGCCAGGCCTGGAGAATTCTGGGAGTTGAAGTCCACACCTCTTAAAATTACCTCAGTTGAGAAACAACGCTACTGAGAGACTCATTTGAGTGAAGGGAATACATTGGAATGTAGAAAAGAAATCAAAATAACAATGCAGTTTATTTCTCTGTTGGCATATATTGGTACTGCCTGAATATCTCATCGTAGAAAAGCCCTATATACACATTTCCTTGCAAGGGAAGGCCATACAGCTAGTCCTCAACTTAACGACCATACAACTAGCCCTCAACTTATAATTGTGACCAGAATTTCCATTGCTAAGCAAGGCACTTGTTAAATGAGTCACTGCGATGGTTTAAGCGATTAACATGGTCGTTAAGCGAATCAGGCTCCCCCCCATTGACTTTGCTTGTCAGAAGGTCGCAAAAGGAGATTGTGTGACCCCCCCTGGGACATTGCAACCATTGTAAATACAAGTCAGTTTGACAAGCCTCTCCGTTTTGATCACAGGACCATGGGGATTGCTGTCACTTTTTAAAGTCTCGCCGTAACTTTGAATGAATGGTTCTTAAATTGAGGACTACCTGTAGGGAGGCTTTGCTTGCCATTGTGGCCTTGCATTTTTGGTTCATTAATCCGGAACGAGGATCAAACCGTAGTCTATTCTTCCTGTGCATAAAAACCAACCCCCAATATATATTCGGATTAATTAGCAGTCCAAATCTCAATTTTTATGGTGGGTTTCATTTTCTCCTAAGGAGAATTCTAGCTAACTTCTCATGTTGTTGTTGTTTTTTAAAAAATAAACTGCTGGAATAAAACAAGGAAACAATTCTGAAAAAAACGACAGGAAAGGCAACTGGTCTCATCATGAAATACAGTAACGGAAATCAAATGGCTGGGATGGGTGAAGCCCAGATATACATTCTTTCTTCAAACATCTGCCTGCAATACAGAGCTTGAGAACCATTGGAAACCTCAGCAATGTTGGGTCCGGATTATAATCCAGAAAGAAATCGGACGTTGCATTTTAATCCATTCCAAAGTTGGGATTGCACTGTCCGCCTTCCTCAATGAGAACAGCATCTCTCCGTGTTCAATAAATGTAGATTATTGATCTGGAGATGACGAAGAGCCTTTGTCCTTAAATAGAACCTCCATATCAAGACGTTGTATACCCTGGCTGGGACCTGAACTTTCTCCCACTGATGACAATCCAGAGGGAAGATGGCGGCCTTCAGTGAACCAATGGGTAGTTTGGGGGCATTGTCCATCGATGGAATCAACGTGCGACATCTGACAGGACGATGAACCCAACTGGTTGCCATTTTCTTACACTCTCACCCAGTGGCACAATTTTTTTTTCATGAAAACTTTGACAACACCTCCTCTCTTACAGGTACAGACCGAGAACGGTCTAAAAACAAAACAGCAAAGACGACATTTGGTCATCTTCTTGATAGACATATTTCTTGTCTCACCTCGTCAGATTTGGCAGCTATTTTTCAAAAGCACGCCCCGAGTTTTCACCCATCTAAGAGTCTGAGTCATGTACAAGGAAGGATTAAGGCTGAAATGATCATGCATCCCTGACCCCAGAAAAATAGGGTCACTTTGATATCTAAAAATATCTGCATGGAGGGTCCTCAGGACTAGGTACAGCTCCCCAAGGCGGACAAGGAAATCCAAGGTCAAGAAAACCTAAAAATTCAAGAGCTCCGTAGGTATCTAGAGAGACTGATCGGCAAGGACATTTGATCCATCTTGTTAGCAGGAAGGGAAGGAAGCCCATCAGAACAAGGATAATTCCTATTTATTTATTTGTTCATCGCATTTCTACCCTGACCGTCTCACCTAAGTTACCCTTCTGAAAGGCTAAGAGATGAGAGAGAGGCTGATGGAAAGAGGACTGCTGGTTCAAAGAGAAGGGAATTCATCTAGATCATTCCTCAGAAGGTCCAAACGTACTTGTGGTGGCATCTCCAGCTAGACTGGAAGGAGGTGTTAAGAGGGGGCTGAGCTTGGAGTCTTTGCAGTGAAGAAAGTGGCACAGGACTAACTTCTCCCAGAATCCCTGAAGCCCTATCTGACCGTTTCCAAGAGAAGGTGGTCAGTCTGGAGTGAATCAGTGTTCCAATATCTGACGGACTGCCCCAAAGAACAGGAGGTCCATCTATTCTCCGAAGCACCTGAGGGCATGACAAGAAGCAACGGGTGGAAATTAATCAAGGAGAGAAGCAACCTAGAACTAAGGAGAAAGTTCCTGACAGTGAGAACAATCGACCAGTGGAACAACGTGCTTCCAGACGTTCTGGGTGCTTCAACACTGGAGGTTTTCAAGAAGAGATTGGACAGCCATTTGTCTGAAGTGGTGTAGGGTCTCCTGCTTCAGCAGGGGGTTGGACTAGATTAGAAGACATCTAAAGACCCTTCCAGCCGTAGGATCCTATGATTCTATTCTCCCAAACACTTGAGGGCCGGACAAGAACTAACTGGTAGAAGATCATTAAAGAGAGAAGCAACCTAGAACTAAGGAGAAAGTTCCTGACTGTGAGAACAATTCATCTGTGGAACAACTTGCCTCCAGAAGTGCTCCAACATTAGAGGTTTTTAAAGAAGAGCCTGGGCAACCATTTGTCTGAAATGTCACAGTTTTTCCTGCTTGAGCAGAGGGTTGGACTAGAAGATCTCCAAGGCCCCTTCCAACTCTGTTATTCCTGTAACATATGTGACTAACAATAAAGCTACTGTTTGAGACTATTCATGGGTAGCTCTGGCTGCTTGCATTCTATAGTTTTTCAGGGAGCAAAAGGCAGGATTGTAAAGGCAAATTTACAGCTGAAACAGAATTGCTACCTCAATGGGGCTACCTTAGAGCCCATCCACCTGTGTCATCTTCCAAAACCTTGGACTATAACTCCCGGGTGCCAAAAATAGCTAGCCATCTGAGGATATAGGAAGTGTGGTTTTCCAATCAACTCCTCCTTCAAGCTTTTGAAAACATGGGTCCTAGTCCCACCAATCAGAAGTCTCCCAAAAAATGTAAATACGTTACCGTACCAAATCTTCAAGGGGATAGAATTAAGCTGTGCTCAGGGGAAGCTAAACAAATCTCTTCTTCGGGGGAATCAGAGTAAATGAGAAGGACCAGATGTTGGCAACATGTGGAGATTTAAGAGATCTGGACACGAAAGCAGAAATCCTTACAGAGCAAGTAGGAATGTTGTGTTTTTTACTCAATGAGCTACAACCTATAGTTTCGGTACACTGTGCATCACAAACAGGAGTCTCAGATGTGCAGATTGAACCTAGAGTAGCCACCTATGTTTTGATCACCTTGGATCCTGAGCAGATCAAAACTTTGATCCAGGTTCCTCCATTATTATTAGTAGTAGTATTATTATTATTATTTCTTAATTGCAGGCATTTTATTTCATGCTATGACCCAGACGGTCCTGCGGAAAGGAGCCAGTCCTGTTCCTGTGCTTAAGATTTTAGAACGGACGGTTGACAAGGGACTACTGAAGGGTTGAAAAGAAAGAAGGAATTAAACAGAGAAGGAGCCTTGCTTAAGCTGCAGAAATGCCAGCTCACCTGGCTAAGATCATCATGCATTTTGTTTGAAGTAAATCTTGCTATGGGAAAGTTGGCATCATCCAGACGGGAGAATGGGAGGCTTCTATGAAGACCACACTGTGCTTTATTTTGCAGGCAGGTAATGCAATTCTCTCTGGGTGTGTATCTGTGCGCAGGTACACTTGCTCGCTTGACACCAAGGGTTCTGTCCCCCTTCCCCACACAGGCAAACACACAACCAGGTATGCCTGCCAAGTTTTTAATTAAGCAATCAGACTAGAAACCCTTGCAGATAAGAGTTTTGGCAGTAAATTGCGTAATGCCTGCCAAGTCAGTTTTCACTCACAGTAAGCAAGAGAGCATTTATCCTCAGTCCAGTCCAGTAGCAAAAAGTAATCCACGAAGCAAGAGTTAGCCAAGGTCCAATCCAAATATGTACACGCCAGATTCCAGGTAACGCGATGTGACTCTCAGGTTTTTAACTTTGACCGTCACAAAGCCTGAAGAGCAATCACACTCACTTTTATTCCTTGTGGGGTGTGGCCCTGTGACTCAGCTCAATCTCTGGCCCTCCCACACCTCTTTCGTTGCTGCGCACGCTTCTCCCTCCGACGCTGCCTGGGATCAAGCCAGGATTCATCATCCTCGCTCCCTATCTGTTGTTGTTCCGATATGCTTTCCTCCTGGCACATCCCAGGCTGTTCCTCCTGGCCTTCGGATGGAACCTGAGGCATTGCCAGAGAGGAGGGTCCTGGAGAGGGAGGCCTTATCAGTTCCTCCCCATCACCTTCTGAGTCCTCTTCCTCTGTTAGGACAGGCTCGGGAGTCGGGGTCACAACACCAAGGGATGCTAATGTTGCCGAGTCTACGAATTTAAAAACGAGCATAAAAGAGAAAATTTGTAGCTCGGGGTTGAGCTGTGTAGTCCTTGGTGTTCTCTGAGCTTGACTGTTTACTTGCAGGCATTACATTACCCAACTAGGTAACATCATCAGTGTTATAAAGGGGTGTGTGTGTTTGCTCTCCCCACTCCCTTCTAGCACTGATGATAATACCTAGTTGGGTAATGAAACGTCTGCCAGAAAACAACCAAGTTCAGAGAACACAAAAGGACCCCACAAACACGACTGAACTGGTGTTTAATGTTGGCTTGGTGGAACTGCTGAATGTTGGCGCATTGGTGCGCTCCGTCATGCTCTGTTTGAGCTACTCATGCAATTGTGAAGCACGGTGGGTCTCCCCTGCTCTTGTCTTTTACAACGGCAGCTACTCCTACACGCAAGCAGAAGCATCAGGACAGATGATGTTTTGTTAAGAGTTGCACATGGCTGGCAGATTGAAAGAAATCAAAACAAAACAGTGCCAACATAAAATTAGACACCGTAATTATTTCTTAGAAAAAAAAACCCCCACTCCATCAGCCTTAAATGTTTTAACATTTCAAAACATTAAGAAAGATGTACTAATTGAAAGGAATTTTAAGGAACTGTTTCTCTTGTAATCTGTTGGCTGAGCAACTCAAAAGTTTTATTTAAAGGTAGCGAAGACAGCCTATGAATTATTTCTCTCTCTCCTCTCTCTCTCTCTCTCTGCTCCCTTTCTTTCTTTCTCTCTCTCTTTCCCTCCTTCCCTCTCCCTCACCCCCGTTGGGGAAGGGTGGGCCATTGTTGATAACAGATGCTAATCCCAACAGTTGTTTCATTTGGTAAAAGCAAAGCCTTGTTTCCATTTATTTCTCCCCTATGGGATTTATCTGAAAGCTTCCAATGAAGTTTTAAAAATCATGCCCTTCGCCAATTTTTCTACAACTGGGGTAGCCGATAGCATTCTGCATTTGGGCCTCTCGCCCACTTATTTTTTGTGATCCTGGAATGAAAAACAAAAGGAGCAGCAGCTGTGGCTGTTTCTAATGGTCAGCCACATAAAATAGCTCACGTTTTGCTCCAACAGAACATTAAAAAAAATAAAATAAAAATTAGTTGTGATGGAACATTCAAGCCATTTCAAATTTGGTTCCTCCCCAAAAAAACAAAAAAAACCCATACAGGCCAACTTAAAGTGTTCCAACAGAGCAGTTAGGATTTCAGCTCCAAATAAAAATACATTTTTTTCCTAGCTTCACACAGGTCTCTCTTTGCTTGCCACTTGAGGCTATTTAATTGGAAGAGCTAGTGACTGGATTGGGAGCCTCCAGTATGCGCACAATAGCTGGTCTTCAGCCTGTTAAGCTTCACCGGGCTCCCAACATTAAACACCGAGACTTGATGAAGGAGAACAAGCAACTTCTCGCTAGTCTGTTTACTAATCGACAGTTCCAGGAATGAGAAACTGGTAGGAATGGACTCAGGCAAGTGAATCTAAGAAGGTCCCCATCGACAAAGATGTTGGATCCAGGAGCAAACGAAGGGGGTAAAAAATAATAATAATGTGGCATGCAAATCCTTGACAGACCCTGAACCTCTCTCTTAAAATCATAATTAAGAACGAAACAATAACAACAACAACAAAAAAAAAAGAGAGAGACCCACACTTATTACACTTCTCCTCCCTGGATATCATGCACTCATTTGTTTGTTTTTTTCTTTCTTCCTTTCCCCAAAGGTTCTTCTGAAGATGAAGTCGAGTCTGGGTTTTTTGTTTTGTTTTTGGTGGCCACGGATAAAGGCAGGTGATTGTTCTCTTCCCACCACAAGTGCATTGTGGGAAATGGCCGCAGCGAAGATGCTGAAAGGAAGATACAGGCCCCCAGAGATCCAGGGTAGTCGGAAAGGAGCAAAAGCTCTCAGCCCCGATTCTGTGCTTTTGTGCTTTCGGTGTCTGCAGCCTCCAAGCCCCACCTTGCCTTCCAAAGTCCATGGCGGGTGGGGGGGATGTATGCCCCTGGCCCCCTCCCTTCCCCAAAGTTAAGACAATCAACAATTCCAGTGTTTTTGAAGCGTGGGAGGGTGAGAGGAGCCTAGAAGGCTGACCAAGAAGACACTTTTTAAGTTGCAACCAGGAGGTGTAGATGGGGTGGGATCGGTATACTATACAAAGACAGGCAATAATAATTAAAGTATTAACATCAAAGCCACCACTGATCAGTACAAACGACACAGTAAGGGACCAATCTCTGTCGGAGAAAATTAAGCAGGGGAAAAGAAACATTGCGGTCCTCTCCCCAAGGAAAAAAATAAATTCATTAAGCCAAGCAACATCCCTCCCGTCCCCCACAACTCCCCTGCTTTGCCTCCTCCGGGGTGCCCCCAAAGTAGTGGAAGTTCTCGTTGGCTTCCCAAGTGTCCCTGTACTGCGTCCCACTTCCCCAGCGGATGGAGGTCTCTGGATGTGCGTGGGTTGGGTGGGCAGGGGGCTCTGGACGTGTGACAAGGCACACGGGGGCTCTGCGGAGTAGCCAGCAGCCCTGGGGCACGGAGGCAAGACGTGGTCGGCGAAGAGAGGGCAAGAAAGGGGAGGAGGTGGACTAAGCTACACATACCACTCTTTTTTGGAAATAAAAGACCCGTCATTCTGAGAGACCATGTTATCAGCTATGTCCAGTTGCTCGGGGTCATACTGGAATCCAAGTGTCCGTTCGTTGTAGGCTTCAGAGCGGGCTTCGCCCTCGTCCACCGTGAAGTAAGGCCGCTTGGAGTCCTCCTCGTACTTGTTGGGACAGGACCGGTGTTTCCGTTCCACCCCTGCGCCATCGTCATCTTCGTCCTCGTAGCTGTTGCTGCCCAGCGGGCCGGGTTTTTTCTCGTCGTCCGAATCGTCAGGATATTGAAGATTCTGGGCCATGGGTGGGTGATGCTGAGGGACGCCCGCCTTGCTGTACCCGTTGCCGTAGACGTGCTTCTTGGTGCTGTAGTCGCCCTTGAAAGTGTGTCGCCGGTGACGGAGCACCATAAGGACGACCACGGCCACCACTACGACCAACGAGGCTCCGCCCACCACGCCCCCAATCACGGCGGTGGGGATGGTTGGATGCGCCACGGATGTGCCCGGTGGAGACGGGGTGTAGGGGAATTCTGGGTAGGAAAAGACAGATGGAAGGGGGAACAAGCATCAGTCTGTGAGGAATGGCAAACACATGCTTTCAGACTTAAAAATAATAATAATAATTTCAAAAAATCGGGGGAGATGAGGAGAAGGAAAAGGGGAGGGAAAGCCAGGGAAGGGGGCAGGAAGTGCCTACCTATGGAAGCCCTGATTGGGCTCTTGGTACTCAGCTTTTGTGGTCAGAGAAAGCTTGGCTTGCCACACAGCCCTTTGTGGAAGTGCGGATAACTCTCAACCAAGGCACTCCATCAGCATTGCATATAATTACCTTACATCAAATCATATTTCGTCCCCATTTCAGCCAGCGCCCCACACTGGGGTCCACAAGTGCACATGTGCGTCCCCTTGGCAGACCTTCAGAAACTCATGATGTCCGATAGGCTCGCACTACTGACCCACACAGAGTCCGAGCTAACTACTTTGTTATGTTCTGCCTATAGTACAGGAATCTTCCCAGTCTGGCTGCCTACTCTTGAGAGCAAATAAAGCCTGTAAGGAACTTGGAGAGGGAGGTCGGCCCTAGCTCTTCTGTGGTTGTGCAGTGACTCCAGGCTAGCTCTGCGCTTGATCCTTCCTCCCAGCCAGGCTGACTGCTTCCCGACAGTGTCCAATTCTTGCAGTGAATTCCCTCTCTGCGCCCTCTTGCAAATGCCAACGTAAGATTCTTCCTGGATCTACTTGCCAAATATTTAGTCAATCCCCGAGATGGTTTCCTGTTCGTAAGGATTAATTCCTCATGAGGATCAGATCTCACGTGGTTCGTTCGTTTGCATGAGGGGTATTAAGAACTGACAGGCACCCAGATCAAGAAAGGCACCAATGAGATTGGACAAAGAGGTAGGAGGCCATGCTTGTTACACAGGCTAAACAATGGCACAGATGTCACCTCTTTTGACTGGGGCTGCACTGACTGCCAGTCTTCTTCTGGGTCCAATCCAAGGTGCTGGTTATCACCTTTAAAGCCCTACATGGCTTGGGGCCAGGTTATTTGAAGGACGGCTTTCCTCCTATTACTGTACATCCCCCTGACCCACTTGGATGGGAAGGGAGGCCAGTCCCATCTATTAGGGTGAACTTCTGGTGGGACCATGAAAAATGACCTTCTTGGTGTGATAAGAATTGAAAGAGAGAGAGAGAGAGACACACACAGAGAGAGATAGACAGACAGACAGAGGGAGAGAGACAGACAGACACAGAGAGAGAGACAAAAAAGACACAGAGAGAGAGACAGACAAACACACACACACAGAGAGAGAGAGACACACACACACAGAGAGAGACAGAGAGTCACAGAGAGACAGAGACAGAGAGTGAAAGAGAGAGACAGAGAGAGACAGAGACACACACACACAGACAGAGAGAGAGACAGATAGAGACACACACAGAGAGACACACACAGAGAGAAATAGAGAAATAGAGAAACAGAGAGAGAGACAGAGAGAGACAAAAAAGACACAGAGAGAGAGACACACACACACAGAGAGAGAGAGACAGACACAGAGAGAGAGAAAGAGAGAGAGAGACACACACACAGAGAAATAGAGAAATAGAGAAACAGAGAGAGAGAAAAGACACACAGAGAGAGACAGACACAGAGAGAGAGAGAGAGACAGAGAGAGAGAAAGAGAGACACACACACAGAGAGAAATAGAGAAATAGAGAAACAGAGAGAGAGAGAGAGAGACAGAGAGAGAGAGACAAAAAATACACAGAGAGAGACAGACACACACACAGAGAGAGAGACAGAGAGAGAGAGAGAGAGACACACACACACAGAGAAAGAGAGAGCGAGAGAAACAGAGAAAGAAACAGAGAGACAGAGAGAGATCTGTCCCAAGCCTTTTCCTCTGCCTTTTCTAGTTAGCAGACCCCTGGCCTTTCTTTTCCCACCCCTGAGTGTCAGATTGACATAACGACACTGCCTGGCTGGGGAATTGTGTGTTCCTGCTTGTCTACTGGAACTTTTCCACCACATGATATGGAAAAGGAGGAGACTCTGCGGAGGAGCTGAAAGATATGAACAGAAAACCCCGAAGGCTTGGCTTATCTCTCTGCCTCTGGCCTGAGCCTGTGTTACTTAAAAGTGGGGCTGAGTTTCTGGGAAGCCAAGACTGGTCCCCATGTCTGACGTGACACCATGTCCATCCTCTCTCCAAGAACCGAATCACACAAATCACACGCAAGAGAAAGCACCGGCTTGTCTTCCCAAAATAAAAAATAAAAAAAGTGAGCCGTTTCGCGCAAAGGGAACGGGCCCATTGAGTGCTGCCATAAAGTGCTAACCCTCTTTGTGAATTATTCCAAGCAAAATATAGAAGTGAGAAAAGGTGGCGTGGAAAGCGTGCGTGCAAAGACACCAGCTCTGTTCTGACTCCCATGCATTAAGTAAAACATTTGCACAAGGAAAAGAGTAAAACGGCAGCTGTTGTATTGGGGAAGGGTGAAGCCAACGCATCAGGGTCAAACACTACTAAGTTGGATCCCATTTGATGTATAATCTAAACAAAATCAAAAGGAAACAGTACTAAATATGCTCCGTTTAACAGACGCTGATTTAGCGGACTTTGGATTTAGCGGACTTTGGATTTAGCGGACTTTGGATTTAGCGGACTTTGGATTTAGCGGACTTTTTTTTTTTTGCTTCTGATTCTGTTTGCTACATTACAGATCTGTCCTTTAAATCAAGATTTCCTTATGGATTTAACAGACACTCTTTTCTCCGTAAAGGTTTATTACATGAAGGTTTCACTGTACAGTCAACATGATTACCTTCCAGTTCTAGATTTGGTGATTTCCTCCTGCTATGATTTTAGGCTTGTAATTACTTGCCCTTTTGGGCATACTGGATAACACCAAATGTTGACCAAAGACACTGACCATCACGTCTGTCTGATACACACCATGCTCTCCAATTCCCCACATGTGGACCTGGACTTCTCCTTCTAGGCCAGGAGTTTCAAACTCACGATGACACGTGTGTCGTTACGTGACGTATCACAACTTTCCCTTCCCCTTTGCTAAACTGGGGATGGACCTGGTCATCATGTGACGCATCTGCCCTGCGGGCCGTGAGTTTGACACCCCTGTTCTAGGCCAAAGGCCCTCTTCCCTCCCACCACCCTTTGACGTTTCACTCTGACACAGAGGACAGGACAAAGGTTCTGCAGAAACAGAGGCTGGATGGATTTTTCCACAAGGAACAGGCTACAAAAAAAAGGGGGAAGGGGTTTTCCTCTGCTACCCCCCACCCCCAGTTTGCACTCCCAGTTAAGGGCGATGCGTAGGAGGCAACACCTTGATAAGGCAAGCACATGTCAGCCCAACCCCGAGGTGAGCAAAGACATGTGTGAAGTGTGCTAGACGGAGGTTTTTCCAAGTCAGAACATCCTGAGGGGCGGAGGGGGAGAAAAAAATGTCTTGGTCCCAATTGTCTTCCTCTTTCACCCTTCCCCTTATTCTCAATTCAGTATCGAAAGGGATTCTTTTCACACAACCCTGTTGAGACTTGGTTGCCATGACATTTGAAGACAGTCTTCTGCCCCATGGGACTGCCTGTGAGAATTCAAACATCTGCATCCATTTTCTCTCTTAGAAAGGCTATTCCTTCCACCAGCCCATCCCTTCCATGGTTAGACCAACCTTGGGCTTCCAAAGCCCACTAGAACCCAATTCTGGACACTGTCAGGAATGCTATTCTCAACACAACTCAATACGGGCAACTGATTTCACAGATGCCAGGAAAGTCCATGGGTTAATAGATGCTAAGAATCTCTTCTGGTTCATCTAGAACAGGGGTCTCCAACCTTGGCAACCTGAAGACTTGTGGACTTCAACTCCAGAACTCTGGGAGGAATTCCTGGGAGTTGATGTCCACAAGTCTTAAAGTTGCCAAGGTTGGAGACCCCTGATTTAGAAGAAGAGAAAAAGGAGGGGAAGAAAGGAGAGAGGAAAGAAATCCAAGAAGAGAGCAGATGATGGGTCAAAGGGATCTTCTCAACATCAAAGGGATCTTCTCAGCACAGCCACTTGGTGGTGGTAGAGACCAAGGATTTCAGTTGTGTGGTTACCCTTCACAATACAATGGAAGTGAGGGATCCTTGGTGTTCTCTGAGCTTGATGATTTTCTTGAAGATGTTTCTTGCAGACAGTGCTACCCACGGATGACGTTACCTAGTTTGGGTCATGAAACATCTGCAAGAAAACCACCAAGCTCAGAGAGCACCAAGGACCTCTCACTTCAACCCTGAGCTACAAATATTCTCCTTTATTGGTACAATGGACATTTTAGCCTAAGGTTGCTTCTCCTGACCTGGACCCTCTTAAAAATTAGCAGATAATACAGGTAGTCCTTGACTTGGGGCAAATTCACTTAACTGTCTCACTTAGCAACAGAAATTTGGGGCTCAATTGTGGTCATAAGTTGAGGACTCTCTGTTCTGAAATGGAACAGGGATTCCTGCCTTCCTTCTTGTAGATTTGGCCTGTCCTCCAAAAGACGTTTTGGCTTAGTTTTGCTTTCTCCTTCGAACCCAAGGTAACCCTCCAAATCTTGGTTGTCCCCCTGATGTTCTGAACCACAACTCCTCAAATTTACCCAGCTGGGACAGAGGCCTTCAAGCTGGATATGGCATCTTTTAATCATACACAAGGCTCAGCAAACATGGTTGGTTGGGTCTCAGCTCTTACTTTTGCTAAGTGAATTTTCACACTGGTAAGATGGCTACTGATGGTTGGCCAAACCTCTTGCAGGTGTGAGTTGCCCTCTTCTGCCCTAGAAGACGCTACCTACTTCTCCTCCCCTGCATGGAAAGCCAGCAGGCCAGAGTGATTACAGCTGTTTGAATTATGTATATCCAGATTCTTATTTGAAAGTATAAATTCCTTGCTGGAATTCTTGTCTTGTTGTTTTGACCTTCTTGCCTCATACATATTTAATCTGAGAAAGGAGTGGCTTCTTCCTTTGGTTGTTTGTTTCCAGAGCAGAAGACGCACCTGACGCAATGGAGGACTGCAAATATGGGTGTCAACTCGCAAAGCATCCCTGGCCTGCTCTCGAGTTGCCATAGGTCAGGGGAGATGGGAAACCTGCGAAATGGCACAGCAGCCAAAGACAGATGCACATTCCACGCTTATCTCTCTCAAGGCTGTATCCCAGGGTTACCTACAGCAGCCGAAGGGGAATGACCTCTACAACCCGGAATGTGATTTATGACACACCCTGGGGGGGAGGGGGGGAAACAGGGTCATAAATGGAGTGTCAATTACGTAGGATCAGAGCTGGCTTCACTTGGGAATGTGCCGACATGAAGCTCCTAATAAATAACTGGATCTCTTTGGAAGCTTGACTTGAGACTCATGGTTTATTTAGGGCATCCTTCGTCACACTGACAGTGGGGTTCTTTCAGTGGTCCTCTCCAACGCGGGTATGTTTGATGGTGACAGATGTAATGGTCTTCAAAAATAAAATCTCTTCAAGGACGTTGGTGAGTCAAAGATGTCCATTCAGCACCCTCTCCTTCCTCCAAGTCAGATCTTCTTATGCGGTGCTTTTTCAAGGATGAATCCTCTAGGAGAACCAGTAGGCTGATGCTGGAGATCTTACCACCCAAGCTTGCCCTGAAATGCCAAAGTCCCTGGTGCCTGGATGAAATTGGAAG
The DNA here is from genome assembly GCF_059756535.1 of Pantherophis guttatus. Classification (NCBI taxonomy): domain Eukaryota; kingdom Metazoa; phylum Chordata; class Lepidosauria; order Squamata; family Colubridae; genus Pantherophis; species Pantherophis guttatus. The sequence goes on along the minus strand of NC_142071.1, from coordinate 29,185,295 downwards.
GAGAAAGAAGACCAAACGGAAGCAGAGCAGAGGGAAGGAGGGAGGTGGGATGGACTTAAGAGAGAACCACGGTCCTCCTTCCCATCTAGAAAGCTCTCCAATCCTACTGCCGTTAAAAAGAGCTACTATGGGTCTTTCCCTCCTCTTCTTTGCTCCCAACAGCTGTTGCATTCAAGTCAAGCATCCTGCCCCCGTGCCAACAGCAGCAGCAGCTGGAGCAGAAAAAAATCGAAGGATGGTGGTTTTTTGTCTGGTGAAGAGCCAAAATTGCAGCGTTCCTTTTATCCCACCAGAGAAGGACAATGGGAGATTTATTTAATAAGGAGTCCATGTGCTTTGGGGCCTGCAGGAGAGCCCAAAATCTCCTCTCCTAGACGAGGAAGCCTCCTGAGATCCATTCAGAGTTGAATTCAGTAGGTTCCCCCTGTTGCTGATGGGCAATTGGAGAAGATTCACCGGTCAAGTCTGAGTATGTCTTCTCGCGCAGCTGGACATGAAAAGGCCACATTCAGTTCTCTCTGCTGACTCCGGAGTCTCCGACTTACAACTCGAGGAAAGGTTCCATCAAGTTTCTAGACCTCAGGGAAGTCCAATCCCTCTCTGCCATCTGGCACTATGAGAAGTCCAAATGCAGAAGTCCTACATTGGTGGAAATGCTGCCATGGGTCTCCCTAGTGAAGTTTTTTCTTAACCTTGGCAACTTGAAGATCTGTGGACTTGACAACTTCCAGAATTTCCTCCAGCTAGCTTGGCAAAGAAATGTGTTTGCATGTTGCATGGAAGTTCCATGAAGTATGCGGTTTCTCCGTGGATTTGCAAAGCTGGCTGGAGAATTCTGGGAACTGAAGCCCATATTCAAGTCACCATGGTTGAGAGACATTGCCCTAGCATGTCACATCCATGGAGAAACAGCATATTTCATGGAACTTCCACACAACATGCAAACCAGAGTTTTAAATTTTTTTACTACGGGTTCTGTGTGTGTGGCTTGGTGGGCGTGGCATGGCTTGGTGGGCATGGCAGGGGAAGGATACTGCAAAATCCCCATTCCCTCCCCACTCCAGGAGAAGGATACTGCAAAATCCCCATTCCCTCCCCAGTCCAGGGGAAGGTTACTGCAAAATCCCCATTCCCTCCCCACTCCAGGGGAAGGTTACTGCAAAATCCCCATTCCCTCCCTTAGCATCTGGGACTCGGGAGGCAGAGAATAGATGGGGGTGGGGCCAGTCAGAATTTTTACTACCGGTTCTCCGAACGACTCAAAATTTCCTCTACCAGTTCTCCGGAACAGGTCAGAACCTGCTGAAAACCCACCTCTGATGCAAACATGTTTCTGATCAAAGAGAAGGAGAAAAAAGCATACTAGTTTCCCTAAAAGTTTGGATTTCCATGAAAGCAACTAACCTTAGCAGAAAGTACGGAAGTTTTTTTTCTTCCTTAGCATAAACAAGTTTCTAGTCATCAGTGTTTTCAAGTAAACACGTAGAGTTTCTTAAAATGTTTTTTTAAAGAACAGGGAGGGAAAACAGGGAAGGGCCTGCTGTAAATCTGAGCACCCACAGAGAACAATTAAGCATGCATATTTATTATTTATTTTGGCTTCTGATCCCTAATTCTGAAGTTCTAGTGCATTAATTTCCTAAAAAAAAATATATATATAACAAGTTGCATTTGTACCATCATGATAACTGTTATTTGGATTTATACTGTATATTACTTAAGACTTCAACAACGTCCTTCCATTTTTAAATCAACAATACAAGGTAATTCATACATGAAGCGAAGGGACGAAATACTGCAAATTCGACCCTAACTAATGCGTTCTGCTTCAATTCTAAAGCTTGTGAATTCCCAGTTCATTGACTTCCTCTGCTCCTTTCTCCTCTTTTCTTGTTTCTCTGTTCCCTGTTTTTCCTTCCTTACAGAAGTTTTCAAAAACACAGTAGAAGCAACCCCCCAAAAAGGATCTCTCTTGTGCTTTGCAGGCTGCCAAGCCTAGACATTGCCCAAAACACTTTGCACATGCTTAGGTAAACTCATGAATAACATCCTCAGCCTACCTCTTAAGTGTTTTGAAACAGATTCTCTGGTTTGCCTACAAGATAAGATGAACTCTTAAGGTGGTGCTGTAGAGGGGAGCTGTCACCACTTCCAGGACATTCTTAAATCTCCTCTGGCTTCAAAACTCACTTTGAATCCTAGTTTGTGGAGCAAATGAACCTCAGCAAATTGAGAAGCGTCTCCCCCAAAACCCTGGCCTGGATTTGGGGCTGGGAAAGAAGCTTGCAACCCCCACCCCCCACCCTTAGACAGTCTAACAGGGGGAGGGAGAACAGGGTGGGCTTAGTCAGCTTCAGGGTGGACCTCTTGAAAATCTATCCAGCAGTTTTGCAGCTGCCGCTGCTGTTTCAAGACCTGACAACTTTGGAGACTGGAACCAGCTGGCTCTTAATCTCACCTGCTTGCCTGTCAATCAGTCAAGAGTTTTGTGGCGGGGTAGAGGCCCCAGTCCCGTCTCTACTGGGGAGATTGGTTGGCGAGGCTTCCAGAGGTTGTCTGTCTATTGTGGCCACCGAGCTTTGCTCTTAAACAACATCTGCATAGGTGCCTAAGCCCTAGATGAAGGACGTTGGGCTTAAATTTCCCACTTTCCTTCCGATGGACGTGACCATCTCCCTCCCAACAGATTCTGGAAAAGGGCATCTCTTGTAGAGTGCTCCATCCTCCCTCCTTCCCTCCCTCTATCCCCAGCTGTTGCTGCTGGATCAAGGTATTGACAGCACTTGGGACTCAAA
>NC_142071.1:29047500-29177500 GCF_059756535.1 Pantherophis guttatus | reverse complement strand
GCCAAAGGAGCACAGAACGCTGTTACCTTCCCACCAAAGACGGTCCCTATTTTTCTACTTGCATTTTTTAAGTACTTTCGAACTGCTAGGTTGGCAGAAGCTGGGACAAGTCACGGGAGCTCACCCTGTTATGCGGCAGTAGGGATTCGAACCGCTGAACTGCCGACCTTGCGATCGACAAGCTCAGTGTCTTAACCACTGAGCCACCGTGTCCCCTACACCATCTACATGCTTAGAATTAAGAATGACATCTGAAAAACCAACAGGAGCTCAACTACAGCATTTCTGACCAAGTGAATTTATTCCTAAAGCTTTTGAAAAACAAACAAACATACATCCCTTTTGGAAACCAACAACTGAACTAAACACCAGCCCGTGTTTCATCCTCTTTCAGACATGACCTCGTAGCACGTCTTTTGACATCCCAATCCTCTCATATTTTTCCCCCCCACCCTTTTCTTCTGATTCTCACGGCCGCTCATTCTCCTGGCTTTGAACCAGATGTAGAAAGGACACCAATGGAAAAGTGAGAGAAATGGAGATCTTGCCAGCCAAAGGAGAAAAGCAGGAGGAGCAACAGGAATTCCAGAAAAACCAGCACTCCTAATGAAAAACCCCCCCACCCTTTTAAAGGAATGGAAGGGCCAGAAAATCCCACCGGATTCCATAGTTTTTTGTTTTTTTTTCCCCAGAGAAGATGTGAGAAGTCAAAGCAAGCTTGTAAAAATACAGAGATGGCTTAAACTAGGTTTATCTTTGGCAACCTGCACCCCCCAATTCCCCAACAAGGTAGAGGCCACCTTGGTTTTCAACGCCTACCTGTGACATTCACTTCCACTTGCCCAGATCGGGTGCCGATGGTATTGGTGGCTTCACAGATATATGTTGCGGATAGGCTGTACGTGACCGGTCCTTTGAAGAACAGAGTGCTGTTTTGAATTTCGGCACTGTCGGGCAACGAGGCGTTCAGCCTGTCGAAAACAAGAACACAGAACCCTTGGACCGTTAGCAGAAAGTTTTCACCATCTTCTTTTAATCCCTTGCATCGGGGTGGAGTCTGGGCAAAAGAATGGAGCTGAGTATTTACTGGCTGGATGCCCTCTCTGTTGCCAATGCGGAGTTATATTCAGCAGATATATCCCCATGGTGCCCAGAGAGAGAAATATCTGCCTCTACCTAGGATCGAACTCACAGCCTCCTGATTGTGAGGCAGGAGCTCCACCTCTAGGCCACCGCACCACTTTTAGCAGAAAGCTTTTCATCTGGCTAGCTAATTCTACAAACGGCGGCTGGTGAGTCCAACTTAGTCACCGGGCACCTTTCTGCTTTTGCATTTGTTAAATTATTAGACCCATTTGGAGGGCGATTCCTAATCAATGTTTAGTACAGGGGTCTGCAACCTTAAACACTCAAAGAGCCATTTGGACCCGTTTCCCACAGGAAAAGAAAACACCGGGAGCCACAAAACCCTTCCCGTGCCTGAGTATTTCTTAAGCGGCCACAAAACTAGCATATGTAGTTGAATTAAATGTTCTGTTTTCTTCTGAAACTTTTCTTTTCTTGGATTTATCCATGGTTGGCCTACCAGAGGTTGAAAAGATCAATAAATCGCGTGCCGGCAGGTGTCGCACATTGGCGGTTGTGATGCATATTTTGAGTGACAGGGAGCCGCAGCAGAGGGTGAAAGAGCCACATGCGGCTCCAGAGCCTCAGGTTGCTGATCCCTGGTATAGTAGGATCAGGGGTGGGTTCTAAATTTTTTTACTACTGGTTCTGTGGGCGTGGCTTATTTTGTGGGTGTGGCTTAGAGGTCATGTGACTAGGTGGGCGTGGCTAGCTGGTCAGAGTCATTTCTGGAAGGTCCTTGCACTTATGACCAGTCCTCGCACTTACGACCTGACTCATTTGTTTGCTTTTATTAAGTTTTAGGAGAGGGGACCTTTTGGGACCTACAGCTGCCACGTTGCTAACATCTGATATATAACTGCTTGATTCCTTTTTTTAAAAAAACAACAACAAAAGGATAGGATGAAAAGGCAAAACAAATGAAATTAGCTCCCTGGCCCTAAAGATGAGATAACTTCAACCTAGAGTATTTTATTCACCTATCTTCTCAAAAAATAGATTTGCTAATAATCTCATCCTGGATCTCACCCTTTTTTTTTTTTTGAACTATTACCATCTGGCAGACGGTACCGGATAATAAGAACAAGGGCAAATAGGCTGAAAAACAGCTTCTATCCCATAGCAGTAACTATATTTATAGTGCAATATTAATGCAATATCAGGGTTTTTTTCCAATTCAATTGCATAGAAGATGGAAGGATGTTGTGTTTGGGTTTTATTTTTATAGTTATAATCGACACCGAAGATGGCATTTAATTTCGTTGTACGAGGTGCAATAACAATAAAGTGAACTAACTCACTAATGCTATCTGTTCTACGGAGGGAACGGTTCTCTCTCCACCCTCCCGCCCCAAATACTACAGGAACTGCAGCCTCGTCATGTAAACCCTGATAGAAAATCGAGAGGAGCTCAGCAAAAAAAAAAAAAAAAAATATATATATATATATATATAAAAAAATCAATTCCAAAGTGTTTTGAAAAAAAAACCACCGAACAAACATAAACAACTCTGCACCGCGGAGGAAAATTATGCAGTTTACTCATTTTTAATCAATCCGAGGGAAAGCAATTAAGTTCAGCAAAAGCAATCGACAGGCACCAGCCCAGGGGTGACAGGCCCAATTTGCATTCAGACGAAGCTCCACTTAGAAGCAAGTGGGGGTGGGGGTGGGGGGAAACTCCTCCCTCCCCTTGGGAGCAATTAATGATCAGAAAATATCAGCGCCCCCCACCACATGTACCAACAACTGGGCTCCTCTAAAGCAGCTTTGCCCTCTACTCTACTCCCTTAAAAATCATCTCCATCATTAACCATAAGCTATTTGGCCCAAAGAGATAGAAACAATCAAAAGCTTGATTTTGTCCATGTTAACATGCCCCAGACAAGGATCTACGCTGGCAAGGACTTCGAAGAGAAAAAAAAAAATCAATATTTTATAATTTAAGGCAAGCTACAGCATTCCCAGCCAGAAAACGAATGCGTTGTTTTGAAAAAGAAAAGAGAGTATGAGATTTGAGGTCTTAGAATCACAGAATCCTGGAGTAGAAGACCTGCAAGGAAGAGATCTTGGAGGTCTTCTAGTCCAACCCTCAAGGCAGGAGTCTATATACCAACCCGGACAAATTGTTGTCCTATTTTATTTTATTTTTTTTAACCTCTAGTGATGGGAGAATCCACAATTTCTGGAAGCAAGCGGTTCCATTGATTAATTATAGAGTTCTTGATGTTCTCCGAGCTTGGTTTCTTGGAGATGCAAAGAGAAACCCAACGGGATGATTAGATTGGCTCTCTGTTTAGATATGCCAGCTTCTTCCTCCTTGGTCACCTGGAAAATGCTATTCTGCTGGCCTTCTTCAACCACAGAAGACATGTTTGAGCGTTGTGAGGATCGTACCCCATCCAGGGTAAATGCCAAGGCTCCAGGATTGATGCTTACTCCATACCAATCCGTTAAATCTCTGCCCACAGAAGAGAAAGGGAAGGAAAGATTTCCTCCTGACACAGTGGTCTTGCCTTCTAGAGGCAAGGCATTTGTGAGAATGCCCAGCAGGAAGCAGCCAATGTCAGTCCTAGCTGGGCATCTGGACACCAGGATCCCCATCACATCCTGGTCTGGTTTGTGAGAACTGTCCGCTCGCTCGCCTGAACGACTCCATCCAGGTCACTGCAGGTGGTGTGGCCGATGACTCACAAACTGACACACAAACACACACGCTCCTTCCTAAGCTGCCAGCCGGAGATGCACATGTGGGTGGAAAGTGATATCCTCAACAACGTCTCGGCTGCCAAGTAAGGAGCATTTTTAGAAAGAAAGGAAGGAAGGAAGGAAGGAAAGAAAGGGAGAAAGGAAGAAAGGAAGAAAGAAAGTAAATAAGTAAGTAAATAAATAAATGAAGGAAGGAAGGAAGGAAGGGAGAAGGAAAGAAAGAAAGAAGAAGGAAAAAAGAAAGATAGGAAGAAAATAAAGAAAGGAAGGAAGGAAGGAAAGAAAGACAGAAAGGAAGGAAGGAAGGAAGGAAGAAAGAAGAAGGAAAGAAAGGAAGGAAGTAAATTAATAAAGGAAGGAAGGAAGGAAGGGAGAAGGACATAAGAAAGGAAGGAAGGGAGAAGGAAAGAAAGGAAGAAAGAAAGAAGAAGGAAAAAAAGAAAGATAGGAAGGAAATAAAGAAAGGAAGGAAGGAAGGAAAGAAAGACAGAAAGGAAGGAAGGAAGGAAGGAAGGAAGGAAGGGAGAAAGAAGAAGGAAAGTAAGTAAGTAAATAAATAAATAAATAAAGGAAGGAAGGAAGGGAGGGAGAAGGAAAGAAAGAAAGAAAGGAAAAGAAAGAAGAGGTGGGGATATCTGAGGACAACCAGGGCATTTGTGGGTTCTATCTGGAATGTTTTCCAGGGAAACCAACCGGAATCCAGCACCGGAGATCTACTTCTGAGGTCTAAAAAAGCCCTGCGAACCACGAAAGGTGAGAATGAATTGACACCTGAGAGATGCAACGGGTCGGATCTTCTCAGCTGCTAATTAGACACTCTTGATTGCTGAAGCTGTGCGTGGGAGGACGGTGGAGTTTCCTTTTTTTTTTTTTAATTTTAATTTTTGCTTTTGTGAAACACCTACGAGCCACACACCGCATCCCGATAGGTTCGAAATGGATCAGGGTTTGCATCTAGTCTGATGCGAACCCTGATCCATTTCCCCTTGGAGGAGAAATCCAGGGTTTGTTCTGGATGCAGGCATCCTCATCTTACAACCTGTTGCTTAACGATTCTTCAAAGTTATGACAGAGCCCCCCCGCCCCCCCGCCCCCCGATACTTACAACTCAGTTCTGGAGTCCCCAAGGTTTCCCCCTCCACCCCCAAATTCATATTCCTGCTTTTTAATCTTTTTGGCAACCGGCTTCTATTTGCAGCCATTTGCACAATCCCACAATCACACGACAGTGATTTACAACGTGTGCGTCAGAAAGGAGACATTTATTTCTTGTTTCCAGCAAGAAAAAAAAAAACCCAGCCATAATCAACAACGGGTTTGCTTAACGACGATTGTATTCACTTGATCTCTGAACAAAGATCGTTAAAAACAGGTACGGTCCTGCGATAACCGGCTAAACAACCAGCGTGAGTTAATGACCGTAATCGGAGACTCAAATACAGTCATTAGTTAAGGATTGCTTGTATTCGTTAACATTTGGAGGAGGGATGTGGAACAGATTGTAGTCCATCGTTTAAGTCTACATGGGGCTCCCCTTGGGGTGCACCCGGAGGCTGCAGTTGGTCCAGAACGCGGCCGCGCAGGGGATTATGGGAGCGATGGGGCGCTCACATATAACACCTCTCCTGCGCGAGCTGCACTGGCTTCCTGTGGTCTTCTGGGTGCGCTTCAAGGTGTCGGTGACCACCTTTAAAGCGCTCCATGGCTTAGGGCCGGGATATTTGCGAGACCGCCTTCTGCCGCCGATAGCCTCCCACCGACCGGTTCGCTCGCGCAGAGAGGGCCTCCTCAGGGTGCCGTCGGCCAGGCAGTGCCGGCTGGCGACCCTCAGGGGGAGAGCCTTCTCTGTGGCAGCGCCTGCCCTCTGGAACGACCTACCCCCTGAGATACGCACGATACCAGACCTCCTGACTTTTCGTCGGGCCCTGAAGACACACCTGTTCCATCTAGCTGGGCTGGCTTGATCCCACCCTCTTAGTTTTTTAATCGAATTTCGGTTTTAATTGGGTTGTTTTAAATTCGGGCCAAAATTATTTAATTGTTTTTTAAAATGTTTTTAAATTTTATATGCTATGTTTTATCCTGGCTGTACACCGCCCTGAGTCCCGCAGGAGAAGGGCGGGATAGAAATATAATAAAATAAATAAATAAAAAAAAATAAATAAGTCCTAAAACTTCTCTTATTGTCTCTAGGGTGGCTGCCTCTATCAGACAGAAGGGAATTCAAGAGAAAGGATTGGTTTCTATCATCAGCAACACTTATTATGGTCATCTTCCTAACACAAAACCCACCGTGTAACAAATATTGCAGAAATGACTAGAATTAGAATAAATAAAAGGGTTACATAAAAGACTTACACGGAGACGAGTAGCGCAAATGGAAAAGCTAAGCTGGGGCCTTGCTTAGAAACGCTACCTTCCTGTCTTCAGGGTACAGTTTACGTAAAATAATGGAGGAAAAGAGGTATCAATCATTCTTCCTTCACCTGCACAATCATTGACCAAGTAGCTCTTGATGCAACTTCATGGCCCTGGGCACAAAAGTGTTCCCATTTGGTTCCTTACTCGTTCAGTGCTACAAAAAAAACTCGTAACAGTTCATCCATGCGGTGTGAGTGAGTCAATACTTACAGCTTCCATTGGTACTCGGTGGCGGGAGGATTGGCATCCGATAGACAGGTCAGTTTCACATCCTTGCGGTTGAGGTACCAGTTGCTGTCAAAACCATCGATCCTGACCTCGGGTTCGTCTGTGAAGGAGGAGCAACAGGGAAAAGAGAAAAGGAGGAACACGGTGGAGGGGAGAGATAAAGGAAGAAAGGAGGAGGATAAAGGAAGAGGGAAAGAGAGATGGAGAAAAGAAAAGGGAGCCAAGGAGGATAGAAGTAGGGTTGAGAAGATTAGGAAGGAGGGCAACATGGAGGAAGAGAAGGATGGGTAGAACATTGGGAGGAAGGATGGGAGGAAGAAGGATGGAGAATAGAAGGATGGAGAGAACCAAGGGTGAAAGGATGAGCCAAGGGGAAGAAAGGAAAAATTGGACAGATAAGGGCAAAAGTGGAATTGGAAAGGCAAGGAAAAACAGAGGGAAAACAGAGAAGAGTTGGGAGAAGACAGGAGAGTAGGAAAAACAGCAAAAGGAGGTAGGGTGAGAGAAGAGGCAGACATTAATGGATGTCCTGGAGACCACTTTCATTTCCTAACAATGGCTTCTGCAGCAAACCACAATGACGTCAAAATGACACATGTATGGCACCCATCTTATCAACGATGATGGTTGCAGATGTCCTTGGGTCCTGACCTCAGCACACATGATTTGCTACTTGCCCCTCCTTTCTCAGGGAAGCCCATGCCTAGTGCAACTCCCCAACAAGAGAAGTAATCAAATCTTCACTGAGGCGGTTGTGATTAGTCACGGTAAGATCTCCCTGTCGACCCTGAAGCTGGCTTGGCCGAAGCCATCTTGGAGCTTCGGTGCTGCCACACTGGGGCTGACGATAGGGAGGGGGGGATTAAGAGATAGCTGGGATTGTGCAGTCAAAACAAAATACGTTCTTTTGGGAACCAAGGACGTTCTCACGTCCGGCCGGAGGAAGGAGGAGTGATGTCACTAGGCAACCAGATGGTGCCTTGATTGGACCATGTGACTGATTGTTTGGGGTTGCGGGAAAAACTTTCACTTTTAATTTGGTGAAAACCGCGGGACTCTTCAGAGTCGGTTTTTCACCAGATTTGTGCCAATATGATATATCCAATAAAGCTATTCTTGGAGGAATTCATCAGCCCCGGAGTTTTGCTTAGTATGGGTGTATTACTTGGAACCCGGACACTCCCTTTTTAAGCCCTGTCTCTTTTACGTCCCAACTCCCCCGCTAAGCATCACTCCCGCTTCTTCAACTTACACAGCACGTTGAGGGTCATGCTCTCCGTGAAACGCTCCAACTGGTAGTTGACCACACACTTCAGCTGCTGTTGGTGGGCCTCCCGGCTTGGTAAAAGACGGTAGCGGCTGATCACCGTGAAGGTGCCATTCTCATTGCGGATCTCCTGGAATTCCGCCTCGCCTTTCAGCTTCGTGTCCCAACTCACAGTGCTGGGAGGCTTCCCATTGGAGGATACGCAGGTGGCCACCAGGATCTTCTCCGTCATGCCGGCCCTGGCAATCAGGGGTCTCGTGGTGACCTCCATCCGGTTCACTGGTTTGGCTGAAGAAAAGGCAAGGGATGAGCAAGTGGAAGTCAAGAAGTCATGATCAAATAACCAACAAAGACCATGAGTTGTTGTTTGATGAACATCAACATAGAGTCCTCCTCATTAGTTTGCCCAAGATCTAAACATCAATGAAGATCTAGGTAGACGTGTTGACACGAGCTTCTCTCTGAATCCCATCTCAAATGAAACAAGCCTTCAGCTTGTTTTCCTTGTATGTGTTTTTATTATTGTTGTGAGCCATCCAAAGTTGTGTTTTACAAGACAGGAGGAAATAGGAATCTTATAAATACATGCGTACGTGGAGTAAACAAATGCAATCGGCAAATGAGATCCCATTGATGAAACGGGATTCATTGGAATGCCACACTTCCATGAAAAATGGGGCATGTTTTGAGTCTTCTTTATGGGGATGTGATCGCAAATATGCTACGAAAATCCGGTATGCTAGAAAGAGAGAAACTGAGGGCTCTTTTGTAACCTCTCAGGACATCTCACCTGCCCTTCACACGTTTAATTCTCCAAAAAAAATATTGAAGGGGAAACAGCAGTTGCTTTGATCTACCTGATTTCTAGGCTAGCATGTTGATTTTTACCTATTTCCCAAAGCACCTGAAGGCCAGACAAGGAATCATGGATGGAAACTGACCAAGGAGAGATTCAACCGGGAAATAAGGAGAAATTTCCTGACAGTGAGAACAATCAACCCATGGAACAGAAGTTGCCTTTGGAAGTTGTGGGAGCTTCATCACTGGAGGCTTTCAAGAAGAGACTGGACTGCCATTTGTCAGAAATGGTGTAGGGTCTCCTGCTTGGGCGGGGGGTTGGACTAGATGACCTCCAAGGTCCCTTCCAACTCTGTTTTTCTGTTATTTGCAAACATGTCTCTGTTTTGTGTGAGCTAAATCACTATGGTTATTCTACAGACTAGAATTAAAACAGGCCATGGCTTAATGAAATGTGTGGACTGTAAGGCGTGAATTCAGAAATAAGCCCTCCCTAAGATAAAAGGGACATGGTGGCTCAGTAGCTAAGACGCTGAGCTTGTCGATCGAAAGGTCGGCAGTTCAGCGGTTCGAATCCCTAGTGCCGCGTAATGGAGTGAGCTCCCGTGACTTGTCCCAGCTTCTGCCAACCTAGCAGTTCGAAAACACGTTAAAAAATGCAAGTAGAAAAACAGGGACCATCTTTGGTGGGAAGGGAACAGCGTTCCGTGCGCCTTTGGCGTTGAGTCATGCCGGCCACATGACCACAGAGATGTCTTCTTCGGACAGCGCTGGCTCTTCGGCTTTGAAACGGAGATGAGCACCGCCCCCTAGAGTCGGGAACGACTAGCACATATGTGCGAGGGGAACCTTTCCCTTTCCCTTTAAGATAAAAGTGAAGGGCCCATTTGATGTTAGTAGTGACAAAATGAGGCCATCAACCAGAAGATCGTGAAGTTCTAATTTGGTTTTGAGCTTTTATGGATGACCTTCCCCAGCCACGAACTCCCACTAATGTTGATGTTTTTCACGGATCGTTTTTCTTAAGGAGTTCTGTTTTTATATTATTGCTGTAAACTTGCTTGAGGGTTTGCATTAAATGGCCTGCATCAATATTTTGAAAACAAGGAGCCCAGTTCGGGAAGTTGCGCAACATTTTAGATAACAAGCTTCACCCTGTTGCACACACATTTGCATTTGTCCAGAGTCAATTTATTTTCCTTCGTCTCAACAACAGCGTAGTTATCTGGGTTTCAAAGTTAAGATTGCGACAGAGTCACAAACTCCTAATAGGGTGGGTGTAGCCAGCCTGAGGCCATTGCAGACAATCTGTCTAAGACCATCCGATGACACTGGTCATCCTTTGAGGACAAGACAAAACCTGTTCGGAACGAAGGCAAATATTTCCTGCTCTCGTTCTAACCCGGAGCGGAGTTTTCTCATGAAAAAAAAGAGGCGTATGTGTGTCTCTATACAGTGGTGGTCGAAATTGCGGAAACCTTTTGGGAAAAGTGTATTTCCTAAAACTAGCTAATAACACCACTTTTTATTCTTGGAGTAGTACCATAAATTTATATATCGATGGAAAGGTAATTTAATCAAGATTGTCATGCAATAACTTTTAGGAAGGATTTGCTATTAGAATAGCAGTCACGGTATAAAGAAGAAAAGTGAAACACGCAGAAAAAAACCGAGATATACAAAAATGATCACCATAGAAAAAACGAGATATGCAAAAATGATCCCCATATCAATTAATCCTTAGTTGGGTAACTTTTAGCATGAATGACGGCCTTACAATGTCTTCCCCATGGAATGAACCAAGTCTATGAGTTCTGCAGCTGTTCTAATGTGAAACCAAGATTGAATGATGGCTTCTGTTAACTGGGTTTTATTGCTGGGTGGCTTTTGACTAACCAGTTTCTTTAGTCGGCTCCATAGATTTTCGATTGGGTTAAGAAGGTCTGGGCTATTCCCAGGCCATTCCAGCAGTGGAATAGGATTATTTTGAAACTCCAAAAAAGAAAAGTGGTGTTATTAGCCATCAAACCTCAAAAATACTCTTTTCACAAAAGGTTTCCACAAGTTTGGCCACTACTGTATAAGGGAAAATATGTTTATCAAATCCAGGTAGTTCTCAACTTACAACAGTTCATTCAATGACCACTGAAAGTTACAACGGGCACTGAAAAAAGGGCCGTACGACTGTTTTTCAAACTTAAGACTGTTGCAGCATCCCACTGTCACGTGATCAGAATTCAGAGGTTTGGCAACTGACTTGTGTTTATGACAGTTGCACTGTTCCAGGTTCACATGGCAACCAGATTCTGATGAGCAACGTCAAGGGGAAAAGCCAGATCCGCTGCAGATGCAGTGATTCGCTTAACAACCGTGGCAAGAAAGGTCGTAAAATGGGGCAAAACTCACTTAACAACTGTCTCCCTTAGCAATAGAAATTTTGGGCTTATAATGGTGGCCGTAAATCGAGGACTACCTGTATAAAACAAAGACGGAACAACAGGGAAATGAAGAAATATTTTCCAGAGATCTGGGGTGGCCATTCTATTCTTTTTTTTTGGTTAGCCAAGAGTTGCAAACTGAAATGTTCCCAGACAGGTAAAACAAGTGCTTACATAGGCGATCCGTGAAGGGGGAAAAAAAAAACCTGAAAACCAATCCCTGTGATTTTGCAAAAGGCCCTTCTCCTTTCTGCTCCTGCATTTCTTCTTTTTGAATCCATTAAAAAAAAAAAAAAAACATTCCCAATTCCCAGACATATAAAGTAAATTTTTATTTACTCTTTTGGGCAGGGGTAAAAGTCCTCCGAGCTTTAACCGCAATGTAACCCTTCCCAGGTGCTCTGAATTTCTGGTCCTGCTCTCCATCCCTTCTCTGCTCTCACTCAGTGAGGGTGGGAGGATACTGAAGTCACACCCCCCCCACGGCAGGGGTGGATTCAGCTGGTTCGGGCAAATTTTACATCTGGTTCGCTGGTTCACTGGTAGTTGCAAGGATTGGAAGTACTGGAAGTCTGGAAAGGGGCCCGTTTCTGGCCTCCATAGGGTCTCCGGAGCCAGGGGGAGGCCGTTTTTGCCCTCCTGGAGGCTTGAGGAAAGCCTCCAGAGCCTGGGGAGGGTGAAAAACAGGACTACAGGCCATTTCCGGCTTCCAGGGGAGGCTGTTTTTGCCCTCCCAGAGGCTCAAGAAAAGCCTCCAGAGCCTGGGGAGGGCAAAAAACAAGCCTATGGAAGTCCAGAAACGGGCCAGAGGGCCTCCGGAGCCTGGGGGAAGCCATTTTCACACTACCGGAGGCTCGAGGAAAGCCTCTGGAGCCTGAGGAGGGTGAAAACACCCTGCCATGGTGCAGGAGGCCGAGTAGGCCACATCCACGCCTGCCCAGCAACCGGGCAGAGAACTGGTTGCTATAATTTTTGAATCCCACCCCTGCCCCACGGGCAAAGGAGGAGAAGATCTGAAAGGAAGGAGGAATTCCGTCCTTGATGCTCTTGTTCAGCTGGTTAGAGACACTGCTCAGTTCTACACCTACTAAGAAACCAGTAGAGCCGCATGAACACCGAACAGCATAGGGGAAGACTGATGGATCACTTGGATGCACACTCTGTCTTTGCTACAGCCCTAGTGGTACAGCATGCTGCGGACCTCATCGGTCAAAGAATCACCTCTGGCAGCATCCAGGAGAAGGGCCTTTTCTGCTGAGGCTCCCCCCCTCCCGGAACATTGTGCCCCTCAAGGTGAGATCTGTCTCCCCACCCTCTTGGCCTTCCAAAATGACTTCAAAACCTAGCTCTACCAACTGGCATGGGATGAGGCGTTCCACATCAGTGCTGGTTAGTGACCTAGGAAGAAAATCCCACCTTCACCCTGGTAAATCCTGGTTTCTAATTTATCATTCCCCACCACCCATTTTAATGCTTAATGTTCTGTATTTTTGCTTTTATGGTGTTACAAGCCACCCAGGGACGCAGTGGCTCAGTGGCTAAGACGCTGTCGATCGAAAGGTTGACAGTTCAGCGGTTCGAATCCCTAGTGCCGCGTAATGGGGTGAGCTCCCGTTACTTGTCCCAGCTTCTGCCAACCTAGCAGTTTAAAGCAGGTAAAAAATGCAAGTAGATAAATAGGGACCACCTTTGGTGGGAAGGGAACAGCGCTCCGTGTGCCTTTGGCGTTGAGTCATGCCGGCCACATGACCACGGAGACGTCTTCGGACAGCGCTGGCTCTTCGGCTTAGAAACGGAGATGAGCACCGCCGCCTAGAGTTGGGAACGACTAGCACATACGTTCGAGGGGAACCTTTACCTTTACCTTAAGCCACCCAGGACCACTTGAACAATGAGCAATGGGCATCCTACAATTTTAATACTAGTAATAATGAATGAAAAGATATTGGCAACGTACCCAATACAGTGAGATTGAGTTGGTTTTCCCGGTTTCCGGTAGGGAAGGTGGCAAACTCACAGATGTAGATCCCTTCATCGTCCAACTGGAGGTTGGACAGCTTGATGGTCCCATCGGTGATGGAAGGGCTCTGGAAGACCACTTTCTCCTCGTAGGGGGGCAGGATGGAGACGCCCATGACGGGGTTGTAGATGGCCACATTTTGCTTGGAGCCATTGCTGGCTTTCTGCCAGGTAACTTGGGTGATCCTCGTGTGGTTGATCTTGACCAAATTGCAATGAAGGACCACATCGGTCCCGATGAAGCCGGAGACCGTCTCATTGACGAGCACCTTCTGAGCCCAGAGGCCTACAAGAAAAGAGGAACGGAAGGATTAGAATGCGTTGTGTTCTTCTTCTTCTTCTTCTTTTTTTAAACAGTCAAAAGCCCCTTTCTTTATTTTTAAACAAACATCCATAAAAACATAAAACCATCATCAATTACACGCAGTGTGTCGGTTGGTTAGAAATCTTCTGTGCATCTTCACCATGTTCATAGCTTGCAATTTACCTAAGTTCTTATATTATCGATCTAATATTTATTTATTTATTTATTTTATTTATTTGTTTTCATTCATATACCGCCCTTCTCCAGCAGGACTCAGGGCGGTGAACAGCCAAAATAAAACAGAACATACAAAATTTAAAAAGAGTTTAAAAATAATTAAATATTTTTGGCCGCAATTTTAATATATATCTATGTATTATTATCCTCATTAATCATTTATTTGACCATAGCTATTCTTCCCTCATTTTGTACCAAATAGTCTAAGATTTGAATTGATTTATATTATAACATTCATTTCATCATTAAATCGGTCTAGTAACGATACTCCTTTATGTTATATTTTATATAATGCTAGAATTCTTGCATTATAAAAATCTCTTATCATCTTTCAGTTCCATATTTTTTTATCTAACCATCGATAAAATAAATCCCATATCTTATAATACTGTTTATCTTCTTGTTCTCTAATTTCAAATGTCAATTTACTCATTTCAGCACATTCCATTATTTTCTTAATGACTTCATCTTGCGTTAGTATTTTCTCATTTTTCCAATTTTTAGCAAACACAATTCTAGCCGCCGTTAATACATTCACAATCAGGTATTTCAATTCTCTATTATATATTATATATTCAATTCTCTATTATATCTATATAATAGATATATTATATATATCTATTATATAATCCTCAATTAAAAAAATCTCTGTGATTTAAAAAATGTGATTTTTTTAAATCACATTTTTTTTTTAAAAAAAGTGTTGTGTTCTTAAAGAGTTCTCCAAGTGAAGATTTGGGGGGGGGGGGGTTGCATTTGTTCTACATCCAAGCTAGGTATCGTAATCGATGAAGATTAGGATGTTGCACTAGAAATGATCCTTGTTTCTGGGATCTCAAGGTTGTCTTTGTGAATCTGCCAGGGTTATCATTTCGGAACCACAAATTCCCGCGAGCTCTTTCAAAGCTCAGAAGATTAAGGGGAGACAATCTGGCAACAGGTTTCATCCTGTTGCAGAATTCTCCCATTTCCTGGCTTTGCACAACGCAATGAATCATTAAGTCATCCAGTGGCCTGGGTTCACACAACATATTAAGACACACACACACACACACACACCAAGGAAACAATCAAAGCTAAAGCTAATTCAACTTAGTATTGTGTGCAAAAATAGCCCAAATGACCATTGCAGACGCTGTCTTTTTTCTTGAAAGAGGCTTAACAATGTGTTTTTAACTTCGGTTCCTGCACAGACGTCTGCCGGATAATAAAACAACCTGCAAAACTCTATTGAAAATCAACATGCCGAAATAAACGTTTGAGGCAGGGGAGAAGAGAGGAGAAGGGAGGCGAAAGGAGGAGAGGAGAAGGGAAGCAAAGGGAGGCGAAAGGAGGAGAGGAGAAGGGAAGGGAGGAGAGGAGAAGTGAAGAGAGGAGAGGAAAGAAGAGAGGAGAAGGGAGGAGAGGAGAGGAGAATGGAGGTGAAAGGAGGGAAGGAGAAGCAAAGGGAGGTGAACGGAGGAGAGGAGAAGTGGAGAGGAGAGAAGAGAAGAGAAGAGAAGGGAGGAGAGGAGAGAAGGGAGGTGAAGGGAGGAGAGGAGAGAAGGGAAGGGAAGAGGAGAGGAGAGAAGAAGAGAAGAGGAGAGGAGAGGAGAGAAGAGAAGGGAGGTGAAAGGAGGAGAAGAGAAGGGAGGTGAAAGGAGGAGAGAAGAAGGGAGAAGAGGAGAGAAGGGAAGGGAAGGGAAGAGGAGAGGAGAGGAGAGGAGAGGAGAATGGAGGAGAGGAGAGAAGGGAGGTGAAGGGAGGAGAGGAGAGAAGGGAAGGGAAGGGAAGGGAAGGGAAGGGAAGAGAAGAGGAGAGGAGAGGAGAGGAGAGAAGAGAAGGGAGGTGAAAGGATGAGAAGAGAAGGGAGGAGAGGAGAGAAGAGAAGGGAGGTGAAGGGAGGAGAGAAGAAGGGAGGTGAAGGGAGGAGAAGGGAGAAGAGGAGAGAAGGGAAGGGGAGAGGAGAGGAGAGGAGAGGAGAGGAGAGGAGAGGAGAGGAGAGAAGGGAGGTGAAGGGAGGAGAGAAGAAGGGAGGTGAAGGGAGGAGAAGGGAGAAGAGGAGAGGAGAGGAGAGGAGAGGAGAGGAGAGGAGAGAAGAGAAGAGAAGAGAAAAGAAGAGAAGAGAAGAGAAGAGAAGAGAAGAGAAGAGAAGAGAAGAGAAGAGATGAGATGTTTGCATAAAATCCCCATGGGCTGCCACATTTTGAACCAGTTGAAGTATCTGGGATGCATGGAAGGAGAGTCGAGCAGAATTGAACCTAACTAAAAGGTTGGGCAGTTTTCGGAAGTGAGCGGATTGCAGCAGAGAGAACGCAAAGTGAGAAGAACAGGACATTTTGGGAGCGGTGTGTGTGTGTGTGTGATGGAAATCTATTTATCCATGCTCCCATGCATGGTAGAATTGAATGCACGCTATATTTCCATATATTCCCTCCCTCCCACACGCAGAGAGACAAAAGCCCGCCAGCCACCGAAAGAAAATAAACATTACACTGCAACTTAAGGGACGCTGACTCAGGAGGAAGCGCCATTGCATTTAATGGGACTCATCGCTTTGATGCAGGTAGCTTTCTTGGGCCTGGGGATTTTTTCAAAGGTGCTGAGCTGGCAGCTCCCATCAGCCTCAGCCAGCTCGGCTGCAGGACGATGGTGTTTGGAGGGGGCCAGCCTGGGAGAGGCCCTGATGATGAGGTTGCTTTGGGGCTGCGCCACGAACGGGAGAGACAAAAGAAAAGAGGAACTAGAGGCGCATTCGGCCGTTTCACGGCAAAACCAACCAGGGTTATGGAACTCAATTTTGGAATGGCAGGGAGGGAAGGTTGAGGAGAGACTTTCTCTGTAGTGTGGAGTCTTTTCTTGTAGACGTTCCATGAGCCAGCTAGGTGACATTATCAGTGCTAGGAGGGAGTGGGGTTTGCGAGAACTGAGAACTGATGAGGTTACCTAGTTGGGTCATGGAACGTCTGCAAGGAAAACAACAACAACAACAACCTCAGAGAGCACCAAAGATCCCAAAGATGTCTCCTCCTCCTCTTCCTTCCCTCCTCCTCCTCCCTCTGCAATCCCCACTCCCTTCTATCCTGATAATGTTACCTAGTTGGGTCATGAAACGACTGCAAGGGAAAAAAACAACAACCTCAGAGAGCACCAAAGACCTCCTCCTCCTCCTCTTCCTCCTCCTTCCTCCTGCAAACCCCACTCCCTTCTACCACTGAGGATGTTAACTACCCTGTTTCCCCAAAAATAAGACATCCCCTGAGATAATAAGCCCAATTGGGCTTTTGAGCGCATGAGCTAAAATAAGCCTCCCCCTCCCCGAAAATAAGCCCTCCCTGAAAATATTTAAACACAGAGCTGGAAATGAGGTAAGACGGCAAGAGGAGCCCCGTCTTGTTCCATGCACCCCAAAATAATAAGACCTCCCTGAAAATAAGGCCAAGCGCTTATTTGGGGGTTCAAAAAAATATAAGACAGGGTCTTATTTTCGGGGAAACACGGTAGTTGGGTCACGAAACGTTTGCAAGAAGAAAAAAAACCCTCAAAGAGCACCGAATATGATGTCCTCCTCTGCCTCCTCTGCTGCTGCAAACCCCACTCCCTTCTACCACTGATGCTGTTACCTAGTTGGGTCATGAAACGTCTCCAAGAAGGCAAGAGCATCAACTCAGTTCAACCCTGAGCTACAAACAGCCTTTTCTATCTGTATCAATAACCTTCCAGGGGAAAAAAAAAGGGGGGGGATTTTGTGATTGAGCATTAAAAATGTCTGAGCCCCCCTCCCTCTTCTCGCATTGCCAAATATGCCCTGGGTCCTTTTAGCAAAAGGGAGATAATTCTCCCTCCCCAACTGTGCCCCTTTCAACCATCTCTCCTCCCTCGCCCCCTCCCCTTCAAATTTCTGCTGCGGCTGCATATTCCCCGATTTGTGTATTTAGAGATAACACACCAGTAATTATATGGCTGGTATTTTTATTTCGTACAGAGAAAGGAGAGTGAAAAAAAAAAAAGAGGGAGGGTTAACAACGCATGCAGCCGAGAACTGGAAAAGCGAGACCCTCCCATCCCCACCTGCCCATCCCAAAGAAACGGAAAGCCTGGGGAAATGCGAATGAGTGGAGAGAGAGGGAGAGAGAGAGAGAAAGAAAGAGAGAGATGTGGAGAGAGAGAAAAAGAGAGAGAGATGTGGAGAGAGAGAGAAAGGGAGGGAGGGAGAGAGATGTGGAGAGAGAGAGAGGGAGGGAGAGGGAGAGAGAGGGAGGGAGAGGGAGAGAGAGAGGGAGGGAGGGAGAGAGAGATGTGGAGAGAGAGAGAGAGGGAGAGATGTGGAGAGAATGAGAGAAAGAGATGCGGAGAGAGAGAGAGAAAGGGAGAGGGAAAGAGTGGGAAAGAGAGGGAAAGAGAGAGAGGGAGAGAAAGATGTGTAGAGAGAGGGAGATGTGTAGAGAGAGGGAGAGGGAAAGAGATGTGGAGAAAGAGAGAGAGAAAGAGAGAGATGTGGAGAGAGAGAGAAAGGGAGAGAGGGGAAGAGAGGGAGAGGGAGAGAAAGAGAGAGGGAGGGAGAGAGAGATGTGGAGAGACAGGGAGAGAGGGAGAGAGGGAGAGAGAGATGTGGAGAGAGAGAGAGATGTGGAGAGGGAGAGAGAGAGAGAAAGGGAGAGGGAGAGAGACGGAAAGAGAGAGAGAAGGAGAAGGAGAGAAAGATGTGTAGAGAGAGGGAGATGTGGAGAGAGAGAGAGAGAGATGGAGGTAAAAAAATAAATTTAAAAAGGAAGGGAGAACGAAGGGCCTTGGGAAAAAGCATTTGGGGGGTTTTGACATCCACATCAGTGGGCCGGCTGAGAAACTTCTGCCCCCTGCGTTGTTGTAAAGGATTCTGAAAAACCCTGCATGTTGTAAAGAGTTCTGGCAGGGAGGGGTTCCTGCATTTTCAGGCACATCCTGAATTCACCGACAGGCCCCAGGCGGGCCAGTTCGACGGGATTGTCCCCACCCCGTGCAAAATGCAATTACATCTTACGAAACACACCCATGGCTGAGCTCCACAGGGAACGGCGCGGTAGTGAGCAGGGCATGCTGTTTTGTTGGGAGAAAAAACGAGTCCATCCTCTCTGGGACCTCTTTAAGGAGCCCCCGGAGACGTTTCTGAAGAACCTCAAGATGTCCTAGGAATCTCACTGGGCTTTAGAAGGAACGCAACGGGCTACTGCCTGACACTCGGGAGATAAAAGACCCTACTCCCGTCATGGCGAACCTATGGCACAAATGACGGAGGTGGCACACAGCACCCTCTCTGTGGGCACACGAGCCGTCGCCCCAGTTCAGCTCCGCTGTGCCTCCCGCTGGCCAGCTGGTCTTCGGGTCTCTGCCGCGCATGTGCGGAGGGTGGGGGGCATACATGGGGGCCCTGTGTGCATGCACAGGTGGCGTGCATGCATGGGGGGGCCGGGCGCATGTGTGGGGGCCGTGCGCGCATTGCATTTGGGGGATTCGGGTGCACTTTGGGCACTCGGTCCGGAAAAGGTTAGCCATCATTGCCCTACTCTAAGAAACCGCCGATAGAAAAGAAGGAGATACTCAGAAGAAGTACCACCCCATTAAACCATGGGTGTCACCAGTTCATTGGTCTTGGTTCAACGCTTGTTCATGAGCCGTCAGGATTCCTGTGTGGTCCTCTGGTCAGTTAGGAAAGAGATCAGAGGCAGTTCCTTTTTTGAGGTGGTTTTAGGGCTCGGAAGGATGGAAGGCTGAGTCAACACTGAGCCAGTCAGGATCGAACTCCTGGCAATTGGCAGAATTAGCCTGCAATACTGAATTCTAACAGGAAGGAAGGAAGGAAGGAAGGAAGGAAGGAAGGAAGGAAGGAAGGAAGGAAGGAAGGAAGGAAGGGAAGGGAAGGGAGGGAAGGGAAGGGAAGGGAAGGGAAGGAAGGAAGGAAGGAAGGGTCACCAGTCCATTGGCCTTGGTTCAATGCTTGTTCATGAGCCGTCAGGATTCCTGTGTGGTCCTCTGGTCAGTTAGGAAAGGATGGAAGGCTGAGTCAACACTGAGCCAGTCAGGATCGAACTCCTGGCAATTGGCAGAATTAGCCTGCAATACTGAATTCTAACAGGAAGGGAGGGAGGGAGGGAGGGAGGCAAGGGAAGGGAAGGGAAGGGAAGGAGGGAGGGAGGGAGGAAGGGAGGAAGGGAGGAAGGGAAGGGAAGGGAAGGGAAGGGAAGGGAAGGGAAGGAAGGAAGGAAGGGTCACCAGTCTATTGGTCTTGGTTCAATGCTTGTTCACGAACTGTCAGGATTCCTGTGTGGTCCTCTGGTCAGTTAGGAAAGAGAGCAGAGGCAGTTCTTTTTTTTGAGGTGGTTTTTTTAGGGCTCTGTATTGTAAAGTGCTGCCAATTTAGCAGTTCGAAAGCATGCAAATGCGAGTAGATAAATAGGTACCACTTCGGTGGGAAGATAACCGCATTAGAACAATTAATCAGGGGAACGACTGGCCTCCAGAAGTTGTGGGTGCTCCAACAATGGAGCCATTTGTTTGAATGGACAAGTGGTACAGGGTTTCCTACTTGAGCCAGGGAGTTGGGCAAAGTCCCTTCCAACTCTGGCCACACGACTATGGAAAATGTCTTTGGACAATGATGGCTTCTTTGGCTAAGAAACAGAGATGAGCACCCCTCCCCCACCCACCCCAGCTGGCTTTCAACAAGCAAAGTCAGTGATGGCTGTCTCTGTGATTCACTTCGTGACCAGATGATTCATTTAACAACTGGAGTGATTTGCTTAACAACCTCTGCCAAAATAAAAAAGGTTGTAAAAATCAGGCGTGACTCAACCAGCGTCTTGCTTAGCAACATAAATTCTAGCTCCCAATTGTGGTCGTAAGACGAAGCCTGCCTGTATCGCACACCAATTTCTCTTTTCATCCTCCCAGACGCTTATTAGAAAATACGATGAGCGACGCTGGCTACAAGGCTCTGCCAGTCAGGTTTTTCTTGTACAACACGGTGGCGCAGAGACTCCCATGTGGCTTCTCTCTGCTTTCCTCACCAGCCAACCCAAGCAGCATTAGCTGAGCAAAACCACCCTGTCTAAAATATTTGCCAACCCGGGATTAGTCAATGAAGGGACACGAGACAAAGAGACATTCCTGGCCTTCTGTGCCCAGCTTCGGCCTTCTCATGAGAAGAATTTGCAAACCCACCAATCACCTAAGAAAGAAGAATTGGCAAACCAACCAATGAACCTGGGAAAGAAGAATTGGCAAACCCACCAATGTACCCAAGACTGAAGAATTGGCAAACCCACCAATGAACCTAAGAAAGAAGAATTGGCAAACCCACCAATGCACCCAAGACTGAAGAATTGGCAAACCCACCAATGCACCCAAGACTGAAGAATTGGCAAACCCACCAATGAACCTGAGAAAGAAGAATTGGCAAACCCACCAATGCACCCAAGACTGAAGAATTGGCAAACCCACCAATGCACCCAAGACTGAAGAATTGGCAAACCCACCAATGCACCCAAGACTGAAGAATTGGCAAAGCCACCAATGAACCCAAGACTGAAGAATTGGCAAACCCACCAATGCACTCAAGACTGAAGAATTGGCAAACCCACCAATGAACCTAAGAAAGAAGAATTGGCAAACCCACCAATGGACCCAAGACTGAAGAATTGGCAAACCCACCAATGAACCTAAGAAAGAAGAATTGGCAAACCCACCAATGCACCCAAGACTGAAGAATTGGCAAATCCACCAATGAACCTGAGAAAGAAGAATTGGCAAACCCACCAATGCACCCAAGACTGAAGAATTGGCAAACCCACCAATGCACCCAAGACTGAAGAATTGGCAAACCCACCAATGCACCCAAGACTGAAGAATTGGCAAACCCACCAATGCACCCAAGACTGGAGAATTGGCAAACCCACCAATGCACCCAAGACTGAAGAATTGGCAAACCCACAAATGCACCCAAGACTGAAGAATTGGCAAACCAACCAATGCACCTAAGAAATAAGTCTCCCTTTTTTTTTCTCCTCTCTTTCCAGGGAGCAAAGCTTCTCCCCCTGCAAAGGTGAGCCAGTGCTTGCCAGGCCCAGCCTCTGAAGTGTTTGTGGCTCATTCTACAGGCTGGAACATGTCTGGGAACGCATGAACAGTCATGCCGGAGAGGGCCTGGGAACAGCCTTCCAGCGCTGAGCACTTCCTCACTCTCCCAAGCTTTGGGGTGATCGTCTTTGGCTGCGCTGCTTCCCCACCCAACTGCTTGAAAACCAGCCAAGATAGACAAGTTGACTCAGCTACTTTTGTTTGAAATGCGCTGTCAAAGAGGCGCTCAGCCTGAATGGGAGCAGCTTTTCCCGCTCCCACTCAACCAGCTTGGCGAAGGCATCTCGCGAAGGCCCTATCCTGAAAGATCTCGAAGCCACCCATCCCCGCAAACCATGGCTTGGCTTCCCAGGACCATTAGGTGACACTCCAGACCGAATGAAGGCTTCTTCTGAATTGGGGTTGATCTACTGCTCTACCCTAGTAGAACAACCACAACTAGTTGATCTACATAGTAGTCGATCTACTGCTGTAGTTGTGGTTATCCTACCCACTATAGGGCTCTGCACACCAGAACAACTAGACACAAGGACATTTTTTTCCCCAAATGCCATCACTCTGCTAAACAACTAATTCCCACAACACTGTCAAATCATTTACTATGACTGTATTACCAATATTCTTCTCATCCTTCCTAGGACCTGTCTCTTCCCACTTATGACTATAACCATGTTGCTTGTATCTTTACCATTTATATTGTTTTATGCCTTCTCTGTGGGGGCACCTACTCTCTGGAATCAGCTGCTCCCAGAGATAAGGAGAATCCAAGGCCTCCGTGCCTTCCGCCGTTCCCTTAAAACTTTCCTTTTCCAACAAGCCGGGCTGGCCTAACAATGCCTTTTAAATGATTTTAAATTTGTATGTTTCTTAAATTTTTGGCCAAATTGAGATATTTCCTTTTAATTTGTTCTTAATGTTTATATTATGTGTTTTTATCTGGCTGTACACCGCCCTGAGTTCCCAGGAAGAAGGGCGGTATACAAATTCAAAATTAAAAAAAAAAAATTGTTTCCTAGTATGATTTCATTGCTTATTAGTAACCTTGACGATCACTAAGTGATGTATCTTATGGTTCTTAATGAATGTATTTTGTTTTTCTTTTATGTACACTGAGAGCATATGTACCAAATTCCTTGTGTGTCCAATCACACTTATTTATTTATTTATTTATTTATTTATTTATTTATTTATTTATTTATTTATTTATTTATTTATTTACAATGCGCTAAGCAATAGCCTTCATCCTTTTGTATATACCTGCTTAGTAGGGCTTTCGCCCCCCCATAAGTGATGTTCTTTTTTTATACAAAGTCAGCTTATTGCCCCCACAAACCGGGTCCTCATTTTATCTACCTCGAAAGGATGGAAGGCTGAGTCAACCTTGAGCCTGGTGAGATTTGAATAGTTTTGGATAAGCAAGATCTGGAGAGAGAGGTAGGAGGGAGAGAGGGGGGAGGGAGAGAGAGAGAGGATAGATAGATAGATAGATAGACAGACAGACGAGATATAAATGAGACTGAGGTGATGATAGATAGATAGATAGATAGATAGATAGATAGATAGATAGATAGATAGATAGATAGATAGATAGGTAGATAGGTAGGTAAGTAGGTAGACAGGCAGGCAGGCAGAGATATAAATGAGACAGATGATAGGTAGGTAGGTAGTTAGTTAGTTAGTTAGGTAGGTAGACAGACAGACGAGATATAAATGAGTGAGATGGTAGGTAGGTAGGTAGACAGACAGACAGACAGACAGACAGACAGACAGACAGACAGACAGACAGACAGACAGACAGACAGATAGATGATACTGTGTTTCCCCAAAAATAAGACCCTCTCTTATATTTCTCTGAACCCTGAAATAAGCGCTTGGCCTTATTGCCATGTGCTCAAAAGTCTGATTGGGCTTATTATCAGGGGATGTCTTATTTTGGGGGAAACAGGGTAGATAGATATAGATAGATAGATAGATAGATAGATAGATAGATAGATAGATAGATAGATAGATAGATAGATAGATGATACATAAGTAGATAGATGATAGAAGAAAGAGAGAGGGGGGGAAAGAGAGAGGGAAAGAGAGAGAGAGGAAGGAGGGAAAGAGAGGGGGGAGAGAGGATAAATAGATAGATAGATAGATAGATAGATAGATAGATAGATAGATAGATAGATAGATAGATAGATAGATAGATATATGACAGAAGAAGAGAGAGAGAGACTGAGACCTGGAGAACAAGCAGGAGGTGGCAGATGAACAGGGGGAAGAAGACATGGACTCCCTAATGGCTTCCTTTGGTCACAAAAGAGAAAGACCCCCTGCGGGACAGCTCTTGTCCGCCGATTGAACTTGCAACCCATTCAACCAAGTCCGTGCACGTCCTCGTCTCCAAAGCCCACGTTCCACATTTTCCAGACTAGAGGGCAAGAATGCAACCCCCCCCACACACACACAACCTCTGCAAGTCAAACTTTGCCCCTGGGCATCTCAAAAACTCATCCTCTCTCCCTTCTTCCCCCTTCTCACCCAAAAAAAGATAGCAGGACATTCCCTGTCCGGCCTGAAGAACTGAGTGCGTGTCCCTAAATCACACACACCATTTCACGATTCCCTGCAGCAGGCATTTTGGAGGCCAGGAAACATTGCAACCACAGCAAAACTCAGAAACGGTTGGCACTCGGCTAATGCAGAGGCGCAAAACCCTCCTTGGCCCTAGATGCACCGAATGGTAGTAGAATCAATTGCAGAGGAGAAGATTTGGGTGATTGGAATACATAATTTCGGGAGGGAGGGAGGGAGGTGGACGGAAGACGAACGAAGGCTGCCAAATCCGAGCCCGCTTTTAAAAGAACAAAAGGCTCTTTTAGGGCTTACGGGGGCTTGCATGTGAGAAAGGCCATATCAAGGAGCAGGAGAACCCAGGATCTCATGCGCAAGTTGGCCAGGAAACCTACTGGCTTGAGTCGGTTAATCTGACATTAGTCTATTTTATAGGATTATTGGGAAGATAAAAGAGTTTTCGCTGAGCAGTTGGGCTACCTGGGAACTCTACTGTATGTGTTGCAGATGGGGAAGGTTGCTTCAGGTTAAAGTTCTACCTGAAGCACCTTCCTTCCTTCCTTCCTTCCTTCCTTCCTTCCTTCCTTCCTTCCTTCCTTCCTTCTCCCTTTCTTCTTTCCCTACCTTCCTCATTCTCCCTCCCTTCCTTCCCTTCCTCATTCTCCCTTCCTTCCTTCCCCATTCTCCCTTTCTTCCTTCTTTCCTTCCTTTCTCATTCTCCCTACCTTCCTTCTTTCCTCATTCTCCCTTCTTTCTTTCCTTCCTTCCTTTCCTCATTCACCTTTCCTTTCCTTCCTCATTCTCCCTTCCTTCCTTCCTTCCCTTCCTCATTCTCCCTTCCTTCCTTTCCCTTCCTCATTCACCCTTCCTTCCTTCCCTTCCTCATTCTCCCTTCCTTCCTTCCTTCCTCCCCTTTCTCATTCTCCCTTCCTTCCTCATTCTCCCTTCCTTCCCTTATTCCCTTCCTCATTTTTCCTCCCTCCCTTCCTCATTCTCCCTTCCTTCCTCTTCCCTATTACAGTGCTTCTCAACCTTGGCAAGATTAAGATGTGTGAACTTCATCAGCTCCCAGACTTCCTCAGCAATGGTCATGCTGGCTGGGAGGATTCTGGAAACCGAAGTCCACCCAGCCCTCTCGAGCAATGAGTCCAAATCAGTTTGTTGAGATCTACAGTCTTGGAACTGGAGACCTCAACAAACTGATTTGGGCTCATTAACCAAATCACAACCAAACTGTGGGCAAAAATATGTGGGGATTGCACAAATGTTGACTTGAAAAGAGGCTGGACCATGATCTCATGGGTAAGGGGGCCGAAGTCAGCCTACAAACATTAAGGCATAGAGTTCCCCTCCATCCATTTTGCCAACTTAGGGGTCAACGCGTGAGCAGCCTCCTCTGCAAAAATTGGCACAACACATGTCTGAGCATGATGGTCTAAGTCCCCCTCCCGTCCGGTGCATTCAGTGCCATAAAGCATCTGAGTGTTGGAGACGAAGTTGGTGCCAGAACTTCATTAGTTGAGGCCTTCTCCCTCCTTCCTCTGGCTTTGCATTTGAAGTGGTTGGCATAGCGTGTCTCTGCCAAAGAGAGATTGGCTGAGTCTTGCAAATGTGGCTTTCTTAGGTGTTGCTGGAAGACCGTGGGCCACTCAACTACTGCCAGGAACTACTTTCCTGGCAGAACAGGATGATGGGAGAGGTTGGGACACTAACATACTGCTGCATGTCCGTGCTTCCAATAAGGGCAAAATTATGAACAAGTTTGTATCCTGAATCTTAGTTAGCACATATGTTGCAACGCCTGTCACATTCCAAACTTTGGTTTGGCTTGCTAGAAGGTGGCAGTCCTCTCATGGGGACTTTCATGTTCTATGTTCTACTGCTTCTTCTACTGATGCTTTCCCAGGCTCCAGGGTGACTCCACCTGCATGCTGGTTAAAAACAAGATGGGGCTTCACCTGAGCAAAGGCCAACCTGAAACTTGTCTTTCAGAAGCTGTCCTGACTCAGTTGGATACAGTCCTGGAGATTCAGCCCTTCCTGTTCCTCCACCTTGGTCTCCAACAGCCCAACCTCCCAACCAAATCTCAAGCATTTCGGTTACGTCACTCTGGAACATTTGAAATAGACAGGATGAGCAGATGTTCCAAAACAATGTAGGATACCGTTGTCCCAGCCCATCAATGTTCACTGGACCTAAATTTTGCATCTCTGAAAGTCATAGATGATCTAAGTATGGTGCTCCCAAGATCCCAGGTCTGCATGGATGGCTAGCTTTGAGTCAAGACGATTCATAGATGGTCTAAGTATGGTGCCCCAAGAGTCTTTGGTCTGCATGGATGGCTAGTTTTGAGTCAAGGAGAATTATAAATGGATCTAAGTATGGTGCCCCAAAATTCCAGGTCTGCATGGATGGCTAATTTTGAGTCAAGGAGAATCAGAGATGGTCTACGTATGATGCTACCAAGATCCCAGTATGCATAAATGACTAATTTTGAGTCAAAAATAGATGGGTCTAAATATGGTGCCACAAGAGTCTCTGGTCTGCATGAATGGCTAGTTTTGGGTCAACGAGAACCATAGATGGTCTACATACGGTAACCTCATGTTCCCAGGACTGAAACTGAAGAATTATGAGCTTGGCTTCCTCAAAAGCTTTTCTCCCTGTCTTATCAATGCCACACCGATGCCTTTTCTCCACTCAAGAGTCGGAGACCTCAAGCTAGCCCAAGGCTCTACAACACAATGGAGGTGTAGCAACTTCCAACAGTGTGTTGCAATCTTGTGTATTTGATTTGGCTGGAGGGCAAAAAAAAAGGAAAGGAGAGAGAGAGAGAGAGAGAGGGAGGGAGGGAGGGAGGGAGGGAGGGAGGGAGAGGTCATTCATTCATTCATGAAGCTACAGGTTGACAGGTCTAAGTCTTAACTCGAGAGTCAGAACGAGATGCTCGCATTCCCCATTTGGAAACGGTGTGTTCCAAAATTCCTACAATATCTTTTTCCCCCCCCCCCCCCGACTTTAAAAAAGGAAGACCCACTTTCGTGGCTCAGTCAGCTCAAGAGCTTTTCTGGCAAATTAGCTGATTTGTTATTTTGCAGCATAATTCATGGAGATAAGCATGAAGACTTTCTTTTCTCGCTTTGCAAATGAGGGAATTATTTCTCAAATAGTACACCCTCCAGATTCGCTCCCTTGAAAACAAAGCTTAGCCTGGAAATAGTATTTATGTTCTCCTCCGCTACTTCCACTGAATAGATGTCAACGAATCTGGCATTCAGCCTCTGCTCGAATCAGAAAGAAATGGACTTTTTAAAATATTTACGTATTATACATCTAGGGGATGCGGTGGTTCAGTGGCTAAGACGCTGGCTTGTCGATCGAAAGGTTGGCAGTTCAGCGGTTCGAATCCCTAGCGCTGCGTAACGGAGTGAGTTTCCATTACTTGTCCCAGCTTCTGCCAACCTAGCAGTTCGAAAGCAGGTAAAAAATGCAAGTAGAAAAATAGGGACTTTGGTGGGAAGGTAACAACGTTCTGTGCGCCTTTGGCACTGAGTCATGCCGGCCACACGACCATGGAGATGTCTTTGGATGGTGCTGGCTCTTCGGCTTTGAAACGGAGATGAGCACCACCCCCTAGAGTCGGGAACGACTAGCACAGATGTGCGAGGGGAATGGTTACCTTTTTATTATACATCTGATGATAGACAGCTGAAGAGGACCCCAAATTCCTGCCTGTGATTTCTAATGATTGAATAACAGCTGGGGCCTCTGAAGACAGAGTGTAAAATTTGCACAAAAGGGAGTACAGTGTTGGAACCAAAGCCTTGGCTATTTACTCATGTGAACACGGACGTGCAAAAAAAACACGATCGCGATGTTTTAGCTACCAGCATGTTGCATCAATCAATCCTGTCTAGGATTCTGACTGCAAAGCAAGGAATCATTTCAATAGATCACGTTACGCAATTCGATATCGTTTCATCCTGACGAACTGGAAGTGGTATTATGTACACCTATCTGGGCTCGCCCTTCGCCCTGTCCCACTGACCTGTTCCCACAAGGTGTTGAGTTTGCCGCAACTCCCACATGCAGATCACTGACGTAGAAGTGAATATCTTTAGTTCAAGGTTGATTTGTGGGGTCCCCCAGGGCACTCTGAGCTTGGCTGTTTTCTTGTAGATGTTTCATTACCCAACTAAATAACATTATCAGTGCTAGAAGGGAAGGGGGTTTGCAGAGAGGAGGAGGAGGAGGAGGAGGAAGAAGCAGGAGGAGAAGAAGAGGAAGAAGGAGGAAGAGGAGGAGGAAGAGGAGAAGAGGAAGAAGGAGGAAGAGGAAAAGGAAGAGAAGAGGAAGAAGGAGGAAGAGGAGGAGGAAGAGAAGAGGAAGGAGGAGGAGGAGGAGGAAGAGGAAGGAGGAAGAGGAAAAGGAAGAGGAGAAGAGGAAGAAGGAGGAAGAGGAAAAGGAAGAGGAGAGGAAGAAGGAGGAAGAGGAGGAGGAAGAGAAGAGGAAGGAGGAGGAGGAGGAGGAAGAGGAAGGAGGAAGAGGAAAAGGAAGAGGAAAAGAGGAAGAAGGAGGAAGAGGAAAAGGAAGAGGAGAAGAGGAAGAAGGAGGAGAGAGGGTCATTGATGCTCTCTGAGCTTGGTTGTTTTCTTGTAGATGTTTCATTACCCAACTAAATAACATTATCAGTGCTAGAAGGGAAGGGGGTTTGCAGAGAGGAGGAGGAAGAGAAGGAGCAGGAGGAGGAGGAGGAGGAGGAGAGGAAGGAGGAGGAGGAGGAGGAAGAGGAGGAGGAGGAGGAAGAGGAGGAGGAGGAGGAGGAGGAGGAGGAGGAGGAGGAGGAGGAGGAGGAGGAGGAGGAGGAGGAAGAGGAGAGGAAGAGGAAGAAGGAGGAAGAGGAGGAGGAGGATGCTCGGTGCTCTCTCAGCTTGGTTGTTTCCTTGAAGCTGTTTCATAACCCAACTAGGTAACATCAGCAGTGCTGGAAGAGAGTGGAGTTTGCTCTCTTTATCTATAAGAAAAGAACCAAGCTCAGAGAGCACCGAGGACCCCTCACACGGAAGCAACGCCACCGAACGCCGGCAACCAATTTCCCCCGATTCCGAAACTGAACAAGTTGGTCTCTCGGCACTTCACTATGAGCCATGAAGGGCTGAAGAGTTTTTAATCACCTCCAATCACTAGTAAGGAGTGAGTTGCCATTCTCAGCTGCCACAAACTAAGCATAAAATCAATGCCTCTTTGTTGGGAGGGAAGCATCTTGACTTGGCAGAGTTTTGCACAACTTCCTACAGGCTTAATCCTTGCCAACCTCTCTCTCTCTCTCCCTCTCCCCCCCTCCCTCCCACTCTCTCTCTAGTTCTCTCCCTCCTTGTCTCTGTTTCCTCTTTCCCTCCTCTCTCCCTCCCTCCCTCTCCCTCCCTCCCCCCCTCTCTGGTTCTCTCCCTCCCTGTCTCTGTTTACTCTTTCTCTCCTCTCTCTCTCTCTTCTCTTCCCTTTCTCTCTCTCTCTCCCTCCCCCCCTCTCTGGTTCTCTCCGTTTCCTCTTTCTCTCCTCTCTCTCATTCTCTCTCTCCCTCCCTCCCTGTCTCTGTTTCCTCTCTCTCTCTCTCTCTCTCTCTCTCCCCCCCTCCCCCCCTCTCTGGTTCTCTCCCTCCCTCCCTGTCTCCGTTTCCTCTTTCTCTCCTCTCTCTCTCTTCTCTTCTCTTCCCTTTCTGTCTCTCTTTCTCTCTCTCTCTCTTCCTCCGCCATCTCTCTGGTTCTCTCCCTCCCTGTCTCTGTTTCCTCTTTCTCTCCTCTCTCTCTTCTCTTCTCTTCTCTCTCTGTCTCTCTCGCTTGCTCGCTGGCACTCTGTTTCCCAGCTAGCCTGTTGCCAAGCTGCCTATCCCCCAACCCCCATCTCGCAACCCTATAACCTGGCTCCGGATCCTGGCACTTCCTTGGCATCACCACCCTACCTCAGATGTGGCAAGAGCACACCTGTGTCATGAGCTTTGGCTTCAGAGCCCTTCGTGAGTGCCAATGCTTGTGATTCAACTCTGGATGAAAGGAGCAAGGGGGTCACATGCCCCCTTCCTCACCCTGGGGGCCGCATGATATCACTAACACCGGGATGTTTTTCTTCCTCTCCACTAACACACCTGCCACGGAAGGAAGTCTTCTCATTCCCAAATGCATAGAAGGAATTGGATGTTTGCTTCAGGGGAGCTGCTGTTTTGGGCTGCAGTACAAGATAAGCAGAGCCCGTCTCCAACGATGGGGAAATGTCACCCTAAGGCGAGCCTTGTTGGGTTGGCATCGAGAGGCCTCTAAGTCCAGATTTCCGGTTCACCCAGGAGTCAACGAAGGCACCTTGTAGAGTTCCTCCATCAAGCAGGAGTTCTTCTCTTGATGTCAAAGAGGGGTGTTTGCACTTACCCCAACAGAACTATTCATCCTTGATCAGTGGTGAAATCCAATTTTTTTTTACTACCGGTTCTGTGGGTGTGGCTTGCTGGGTGTGGTATGGCTTGGTGGGCGTGGCAGGGGAAGGATACTGCAAAATCTCCATTCCCACCACACTCCAGGGGAAGAATACTGCAAAATCCCCATTCCCTCCCCACTCCTGGGGGAAGGATATTCCAAAATCTCCATTCCCACCCCACTCTGGGGTCAGCCAGAGGTGGTATTTGCCGGTTCTCCGAACTGCTCAAAATTTCCGCTACCGGTTCTCCAGAACCTGTCAGAACCTGCTGGATTTCACGCCTGTCCTTGATAGACCTCTTAGCTGCCACCCCCAACCTGTCTACTAGGAGACCAGCAAGATATCTCAGAATTGTCCCAAAGGTGCTTCCTCAAGAGGCAACTGGACTTTTTTTGACTTCAAAGAAAAACCAAGAAAATCCAGTTGCCTCTTGAAAAAATCACCTTTGGGACAACCATGTCCTGGATGACGGAGAATCTCCATAGACATTTCAGAATCGGTAAGCCAGAGTGGAAGTGAATGAAGACATGTCCCAGGATATTGTTGAAGGATCTAATCTGCGTCGGTCAGCCGGACCAGTCTTCCAAACTTTTGGATTCGTGTTGGAGTCCATTTCCACAGAACATCTCTCTAGTCCAAAGCACAGAGAGAAGTTCCTGAAGATAAACTCCAGCACAAGTCCAAAAGCTCAGAAGACTAACCCTCTGGTCCTGGTGATCGACCCAGATTGGATCCTGGAATGGAAGTCCATAAGACTTCTGGAAGTAATGGAAAAATCACTTCGTATTGTCACTATGAAAACAACAGGGTCAAGAGAAGTCAAGGTTGATTTGAAGGAGACTTGATCTTTTAAGCCCTATCAACTTGTGGACATCAGATCTGGTGATGATGAGCTTGGCAGATTAATTGGGTGTTCTCTCTTTTTCTTTAATCTCCTGCCCATCCAGTTCCTGGAAAGATCGACAGGCCCAAGTCTAGATGGGTAATGCCTGAAATTTTCTTCCCTGAATGGAGAACTTATTTCTACAACACTGCATGGCTGAGATCTGGAGGTTTTAAGGGTAGGGACATAGCAGAATTCCCCTGGGTAGCACAGAAGATCCATCCCAAAGACAGATTTTCCAAGATCATAGCCCTTCCTGGTTCCATGGCACATCAGCCAGATATGGGATGCAAGAAATGAAATTTTTGCGAATGACCTGGGAGGATGTTGAGATCCGGTATGGATAGAGTTGGATTACTCCAAAGCTCTTTGTCATCCCTGAAGCTGGTCTGACCGAAGCCATTTTGTCCGCTTCAGTGTCCCCACATTGGAGCTGAGGGATAGGGAGGGGGGGATATGTGATAGAGGGAACTTTTAGCCAAAACAAAATGCTTTCTCTTGGGAACCAAGGACATTCAAGAGTGGAGATGGCGCAGTGGTCAGAGTGCAGTACTGCAGGCTACTTCAACTGACTGTTAGCTGAAGTTCAAATCTCACCGGCTCAAGCTTGACTCAGTCTTCCATCCTTCCGAGGTGGGTAAAATGAGGAGCCAGATTGTTGGGGGCACGAGGCTGACTTGTGCTTAGAGAGGGCTGTAAAAGCGCTATGAAGCGGTATATAAGTCTAAGTGCTATTGCTACTGCTATTCTCACACCTGGTTGGAAGAAGGTGGAGTGATGCTGCCCGGTCGTCGCACTGCACCGTGATTGGACCATGTGACTGATTGTTCTGAGAAAGTAGAAACTCTCTTACTTTTAATAAGTGAAAACCGCGGGAATTTTCAGAGTCGGCTTTCACCCGATATGTGCCAATATGGTATTTCCAATAAAAGTATCCGTTGAGGAGTTCAACTGCCTCGGAGTCTTGCTTGCCATGGATTTATGACTTGGAACCCTGACGCTCTCTTGGTTGGGAATTAAAAACATCGGCACCAAGGAAGGAGAGAGAGAGCCAACAGCTGGAAAAGAAGCCAAGTCACCTACTCTTGTTTTTTCCATCTTCACCGAGGATGGCAGCTAGACCACACCTGGACTTAATCAGGGTTGGACTTCCCAATGACTCAATGGTGTTGGCCCTTTGAAACCTGATGCTGCTTGAATCCTGCTGAGACAGCCCAATTTCGATCCCAAAGGGTGAGATGCTGACACCCTTTCAGGAGACAAAACAGAGAAAGTTGATGGGGCACCCTGGTGCTCTGAATTTCTACTCCTCTCAACATCTCCTTCAAACTTCTGGACATCCAAATCTACCTTCTTGAAAGCAGAATTGGAGGGAAAGGATATTTTAGAAAAAGGAGAAGGAAGGGACGAGAAACCAATGACACCTCTGCAACACACCCCGTGGCATGGCCATCTCACCCTATTCTTCAAACAGGCCAGTTGATGTTTTCCTACTCCAAAGCACGGTGCCAGTAAGATGCCCTCCTCAATACACACAGTTCAAAACGTCAGACGGGTCTTGAGAAGAGACCGCCCCCCCCAGATATTCCAGACTGCCAATCAGCCTCGGGTGACAGGAAGCTGGCTGGAAATGCTGATGAGGGGTTGGGGTGCTTGATGTAATCCGGGAAAGCCCAAAGCTCAGCACTAGCAGCCCAAGG
Source organism: Pantherophis guttatus (assembly GCF_059756535.1). Lineage (NCBI taxonomy): Eukaryota > Metazoa > Chordata > Lepidosauria > Squamata > Colubridae > Pantherophis > Pantherophis guttatus. The sequence goes on along the minus strand of NC_142071.1, from coordinate 29,144,256 downwards.
TTTCTCTCTGAAACTGAAATTCCCAGGGTTTGAGCTCCGCCCCTGGGAACAGATTCTGCTGCAGTGAGCACTTTCCCCAACGCTCAGCCTCCTCTGCCTTCCAACAAGGCGGGCAATACTTCCGCTTGCCCAATAGAGCAAGACCTCGGATTGGGAGGAGGGGTTCCCACAGGTGGCCTCCATCCCTTTATCTCTGAAGTTTGGATTGTGAATTGCCAGGGAGTGAGGTTCATCTGCTCTCTCTTTCTTTCCTTCTTTCCTTCCTTCCTTCCTTCCTTCCTTCTTCTATTTTTCCTCCTCTTTATTTCCCTCACTCCCTCCTCCTCTTTCCTTCCTTCTTTTTCCCTCTCTTCCCTTTCTATTTTTCCTCCTTCCCTCTTCTTTATTTCCTTCTTTCTCTTTCCTTCCTTCTCTCCCTTTCTCCCTTCCCCTTCCCTCTTTCCTTTTTTTCTTCCTCTTCTTTATTTTCCTCACTTCCTCCTCCTCTTTCTTTCCTTCTCTTTCCCTCTATTTTTCCTCCTTCCCTCTTCTTTATTTCCCTCCTTCTCTCTCCCTTTCTCCCTCCCCCTTTCCTTTCCTTCCCTCTTCCCTTTCTTTTTTCCTTCCCCTTCTTCATTTTCCTCACTCCCTCACTCCCTCCTCCTCTTTCCTTCCTTCTCTTTCACTCTTTCTCTTTCTCTTCTCTCTCTGTCTCTCTTTCTCCCTCTCTCCCTCCCTGTCTCTGTTTCCTCTTTCTCTCCTCTCTCTCTCTCCTTCATTCTCCTTCTCTCTCTCTGTGTGTGTGTGTATGTGTGTGCAAGAATTCCTGAGCTGGCAGATTAGGAGGTGGGGGAACTGGAACGAAAAGCTCCACAAATGTTTGGCCACTAGAGCTGTTGACTCATCTCGACACACAATAGGAGCCTGAGAAAAGTTGAAAGCAAAGCTGAGTCAACTCCCGGACTTTACAAAAAGGGCGGTGGGATTTTCCCCCACCCCCCACCCCCTATCTTGAGCCTCATTATCAACGCCGTTTTCACCCACTTTTGCTGACTCGGATCAGAAAAACTGGCAGAATTCTTTCTCGTTGCTTGTCCCTCAATCTGGGCTGTTGTTTTTTTTTTTTAAGCCCACAAAGGCTGTGCATTTAATATCTTGGCTACGGATATGTTCCTATTCCTCACTGGTTTAGGGTATAATGAGAATTAGAGTCGCTTTGTTTTCAGAAGGAAAGGAAGGATGAAAAGCTGGAGGGGAGAAATTGGAAGGATAAGGGTTTTTTGAGACGAAATAAATTGAATAAATCGAGTTTGCTTGCTCGGATAAATCGAGTTTGTCGAGCAATGTTTCTCAACCTTGATGGCTTTAAGTTGGGTGGACTTCAACTCCCAGTTATCTCCAACTTTCCAAGGTTGAGACACATCAGTTTAGAGGAAAAAAAAATAATAATCTGATTTTTTTTTCTTTCTACTTGGAAGCTTTAGCTTGTTTTTCACTCCGTTTTTAAGCTACGCTTTTATTTATGTATTTGCACGGTTTTATTATGATGTTGTAAGCCGCCCAGAGTCACGTAGGTGAGATGGGCAGTGCAGAAATTTAATAAATAAGTTAATTAACGTGGCGGAAGGAACAACAGCACCAGAGATGCCTTTTGAAGCCAGCTCTAATCCTGTTGTCGACACAGATATAACTAACTTTTTGTATTGACAATCAGACTTTCTCTGGGAGTTATGGATTCCCTGGTCCACCCACCAGCCCACAGACTCCTCGGATGTCTCCCATCCATATCCTAATCAAACCTGAACCTGCTTAACTTCCAAGTTCTGTCAGTAGCCTTCAAATCCTCCAATGGCTGCCTGAATGTGGAGAGGCAACAGTCTACCCAAGACGTGATGACAATCCAAGAAACTACACAAAACATAAAGTCTGATGAAGAATCTTAAAGCTGGTTTAGGCTCAAAGAGCCACAAAGGTCCTAATTGGAAGCCCCCGTTCAATTCTGGAGCTGACCAGAAGTCCAGTTCCCCCACCATAGAGTCTCCTCCTAGTGCAACATCCTTTTTCCTCTACCTGTCCTAACCAAAAGCCCTATCAATTGTGGAGCTGACCAGCAACAGGGAGCTACAGCAGGGAAGAAAGAGCCACATGCGGCTCCAGAGCCACGGGTTGCTGATCCCTGGTTTAGGCCAAGGACTCATCTATTCCAACCTTCTGTGCTCCACAGGGGTCTATCAGATACATTCAAGAAGTTCACAATCAAGGACATGGGGAACAAACCCAGTTCTACTCTGGTTCCCAGTAGCTTGCATTTAAGGTATGTTCTCTTTGACCAGCCGTTATTATGTCCTCCAGCCTTCAATAGCCATATCGTTCATGAGTTGGTCCAGACCCTTTCCAAACCATCAAAATGAACAGAATAATAGAGTTGGAGGAGACCTTGGAGGTCTTCTAATTCAACCCCTTGTTCAGGCAGGAAATCCTATATCATTTTACACAAGTCCAGGTTCTTCTTAAAAACCTCCAGTGATGGATCACCCACAACTTCTGGTGGCAAGCTGTTCCACTGTTTTATTGTTCTCACTGTTAGGAAGTTTCTCCTTAATTCCACATTGCTTCTCTCCTTGATTAGTTTCCATCCGTTGCTCCTTGTTCTGTCTTCGGGTGAGGGGCTTTGGAGAATAGGTTGACCCACTCTTTCCTGTCTTTGGCACACTGAGCGTCTACGATCTATACCCGTGATGGCGAACCTAAACCTCTCTGTGGGCACGCGCGCCATCGCCTGTTGGTCTTTCGGTTTCCAGAGCGCACAAGTATGCCGGCCAGCTGGTCTTCATGGGTGCCGGAGTGCCAGAAAACGGCCAAAAACCAGGCCGTTTTTCAGGCCATTTTCTAGCCATTTTTCGGGCCTTTTCCAGGCCGTTTCCAGGCAATTTTTAGGCAGTTTTTCAGGCCATTTTCAGGCAGTTTTTTGGCCCATTTTCTAGCCATTTTTCAGGCCTTTTTCAGGCCGTTTCCAGGCAATTTTTAGGCAGTTTTTCAGGCCGTTTTCAGGCAGTTTTCCGAGCCATTTTCTAGCCATTTTTCGGGCCTTTTTCAGGCTGTTTCCAGGCCATTTTTAGACAGTTTTTCAGGCCATTTTCAGGCAGTTTTTCAGGCCATTTTCTAGCCATTTTTCGGGCCTTTTCCAGGCCGTTTTCAGGCAATTTTTAGGCAGTTTTTCAGGCCTTTTTCAGGCAGTTTTCCGAGCCATTTTCTAGCCATTTTTCGGGCCTTTTTCAGGCTGTTTCCAGACAATTTTTAGGCAGTTTTTCAGGCCATTTTCAGGCAGTTTTCCGAGCCATTTTCTAGGCCTTTTTCAGGCCGTTTCCAGGCCATTTTCAGGCAGTTTTTCAGGCCATTTTCAGGCCATTTTCAGGCCATTTTTCGGGCCTTTTTCAGGCTGTTTCCAGGCAATTTTTAGGCAGTTTTTCAGGCCATTTTCAGGCAGTTTTTTGGGGCCATTTTCAGGCCATTTTTGGGCTGTTTTCAGGTTGTTTTTTGAAACGGCCTGGAAAACGGCCAAAAAAACCAGGCATGTGCACGCCAGCCAGCTGGACTTCGCGTTTCCGGTGCTTCGGTGTGCACACACACATGTGCATGCATGCACGTTCCGGTTTGGGCACTTGGTGCCGAAAAGGTTCACCATCACTGATCTATACCAAGAGTGTGAAACTCAAGGCCCATAGGACGGATCCAGCCTGAGAGGTGCTTAGAACTGGCCCGCCACCCTGAAAATAGCAAAGAACCGGACTACAGTGCCTATGGCAGCGAAAACAGAGCTTGGGAGGGCCACATGAGGCCCTCCCGAGCTCCGTTTTTGCTGGCAGAGGGTTGCAGGAGGCTGTCACAGCCAGAAACAGAGCTTGGGAACCCACAGCTTTGGGCCATCACAGGTGCCCGACATGAGTGATGTCAAGCTGGCCACACCCCCTGGCCACACACACACACACACACACACACACACACCAAGGTCAAACAAAACTCTGATGCGGCCCTCAATGATATCAAGTTTGACACTGCTGATCTACACTATTTAACTAGGCAATTCTGAAAATGCACAGGACGCAAGCATCCATGAGAGCAGGATCCATGCTAAAACAAGCCAGGTTCCCCTTCACCCAATGCAAAGCAAGCAAGCAAGCAAGCAGAGGTAGTAGTGGTAACCTTCCCTTCCTTTCTCCGAGTTGAGTGGAATTGATTCGTGTCGCAACCAAGCAATTTTGGATGTGGTGTAACACTCTTCCTCCTGACTGTGTCAATTCCTGAGCAAGAGGAAGGGATCGGCCGAGAAGGTTATGCAACCTCCTCTCCGTGAGCCAGTTTCCCTTTTTAAGGTTTCACAACTGGGATTTAAGGTGAGTGATCCCGAGAGCAAGTCAATTCTTCTCAAAGCACACTCTACAAGGGGTCGAATCAGGGGTGAAATTTAGCAGGTTCTGACAGGTTCTGGAGAACTGGTAGCGGAAATTTTGAGTAGTTTGGAGAACCTGCAAATACCACCTCTGGCTGGCCCCAGAGTGGGGTGGGAATGGAGATTTTGCAATATCCTTCCCCTGGAGCGGGGAAGGAATGGGGAATTTGCAGTATCCTTCCCCTGGAGTGGGGAGGGAATCGGAATTTTGCAATATCCTTCCCCCAGGACTGGGGTGGGAATGGAGATTTTGCAATATCCTTCCTCTGGAGTGGGGTGGGAATGCAGATTTTGCAATATCCTTTCCCTAGGAGTGGGGAGGGAATGGGAATTTTGCAGTATCCTTCCCCTGCCATGCTCACCAAGCCACACAAGCCACGCCCACTGAACCGCTAGCAAAAAAAAATTGAATTTCACCAATGGGTCAAATGCTTCCTTGCCCTGCGCCAAGGACGGAGATGCTTAATTCATTTTGAAGAGAGGAGCCTCTCTTTACTCCCTCTTAATTGATCTACGTGCGCCTACACCCATAATTCAATGCCCCCGCACATGTGTGTGCAACTCCCCCTGCACTTCCCCCACTTTTGGCACGCAATGGCAAAAAGGTTACCGTTGGGCCTGGTAGGCCCGTTTTTCGCCCTTCTCAGGCTCCACATTCTAGGCTGAGTCTTCACCCAAAGCAGAATTCTTCATCTAGATCTCCCACTATCTAGTAGTAGGCTATGGTCTACTTTATCAAACGCCTTACTGAAGTCCAAGTAAATTATATCGACACCATTCCTCTCGACCACTAATTTTGTCACTTTGTCAAAGAATGCAATAAGATTAGACTGGCACGATCTGTTTTTGACAAACCCATGTTGGCTTTCTATGCCCATCAAGCCACTGGCCGGAGGTGGCAATTTGTTCCTTCTTGAGGGTCTACATCTCCCATTCATTCTACTTTTCCACAACTACAGCAGAGCTCAAACCATCTGAAGGATAATCAGGGTGTCAACCTTCCCTGCTGGAAGCGAATAAATATTAATGCAGTATTATTCTGATAGCAATCTTCTCTTATTCCATCTTATCCTTTTTCTTGCTCTACTTGCCTTCTAACCAGGGCTGAATGAACCCTAATTTAGATACTTTCTTCAAATGATCTTGGGCGAAACTGGATTTTTGGGAAAGCTTCACTTTCTTCCTCTGTTTTCTTGCTGTCTGCTGCCTCCTCTCTTATTTGAGCCCCACCCCAAAGAACAACACACGAAATTAACCGAGGGCTTTGTGCCTCCAAAGAATCTCCCCCTTTGCCCAAACATGAATGAATTCTTCTAGCCAGAGTTGGGGGAGGAGGAGAGAGAAATCCAGTTATCTTGATTTAATCTGCGTGCTCAGAGGGGTGAAACCAAAAGTTTCCCAGTGGGGAGACACAACACAATCTCTACATCCCCGGTTTATGGTGCAGATCTTAGGCAACTGCAGGATCAGGCCTTCAGAAGTTACCTGGACGATGAAGTCAACAGAGACATACCAGAAACCTTGCTCAAACATTTCCCAATCCACGAGGACTGGGAGCTTCATTTGTTTTTGTTGCAAGCTGGGCTGCCAAGTCTACAAATTCCGTCCGTCCATCCATCCATCCATCCATCCATCCATCCATCCATCCACAGCAGTGTTTCTCAACCTTGGCAATTTAAAAGATATGTGGACCCCATTTCCCAAAATTCTGGGAGTTGACGTCCATGCATCTTAAAGTTGCTAAGGTTGAGAAACACCTCCCTCTCTCTCTCTCTCCCCACCCCCCTTGTTTTAGTCCTTTAATTTAGGGTAGAGTTGGGGCAACTGGATGGAGCTGAGCATTTACTGGCCGGATGCCTTTCCTGACACCTATGGGGAGTTTGCAGTAGATATTTTCTTTTTGCACCCTGATAGAGAAACATCTGTTGCTACCTAGGATTGAACTCTCAACCTTCCAAGTGGGAAGTGAGCACCTTTACCACTAGGCCACCACACTCCTTGTCTGTCTGTCTGTCTGTCTTCTATCTATCTATATCTATCATCCACCGATCATCCATCCATCCATCCATCCATCCATCCATCCATCCATCATCTATCTATCTTCCACCCATCATCCATCCATCCGTCCCTCCATCCCTCCATCCATCCTCTAGCTTCCACCCATTATCCATCCATCCTCTATCTATCTTCCACCCATCATCCATCCCTCCATCCCTCCATCCATCCTCTATCTTCCACCCATCATCCATCCATCCTCTATCTTCCACCCATCATCCATCCCTCCATCCCTCCATCCATCCTCTATCTTCCACCCATCATCCATCCATCCTCTATCTATCTTCCATCCATCCATCCCTCCATCCTCTATCTATCTTCCACCAATCATCCATCCATCCTATCTATCTTCCACCCATCATCCACCCATCATCCATCCATCCATCCATCCATCCATCCATCCATCCATCCATCCATCCATCTATCCATCCCCATCCATCTATAAAGATATCTGCCTGTTTGTCTGTAATCTATCTACATTTCCCTGGTTATCCTATATCTCTGCCCTACTTCACTGAATCACTCTCTTTTTTCCTGCTATCATCTTTCTGCCCACATCCAAAAATTATGGCATCTTACATGGTTTGTTCTTGCCTGCTGTCGCTCATGCTGACTTTTTAACATTCCTGCAATGCAACGTTGTGCTAATAAGAGTTGAAGGAATATGACTAACCCTCAGCCAGAAAGTAGGTTGGCAAATCAAGGCTTCCTGGTCACAGACTCCTGGAAAGGAAATCTTCCTTTACCTTCACCCCAATTTTTCTGCCCCCTACAATGTTCTTCCTTCTGATGGACAAAATTGCAATGCTTCTCGCTACAGGTATCCCTCGAGTTACGACCACAACTGAGGCCCAAATTTATGTTGCCAAGTGAAGCATTTGTTAAGTGAGTTTTGTCCCATTTGCATTTGTTAAATGAGTAACGTGGTTGTTAAGCGAATCTGGAATCCCCATTGATTTTGCCTGTCAGAAGGTCGCAAAAAAAGGGGATCGTGTGAGCCCCGGTTGACTGCAGCCATCATAAATTCCTACTCATTGCCAAGACTTTTGATCAGATGACCATAAGGGATGCTCTATGTGTGAAAAAAACGATTGTAAGTCACTTTTTTCCAGTGCCATTGTAACTTTGAATGGTCACTAAATGAACTGTGGTAATTTGAAGATTACTTTTATTTTGGGTGCTCAAGAGGACAACGAATGTTGGCTGTTCTTCTCTACTGAAGACACTAAACCTGTTTTCCCAAACCAAAATCAAGGTTGCTTGTTGTTGTTAGTCGCGAAGTTGTGTCCAACCCATCGTGACCCCATGGACCACGTTCCTCCAGGCCTTCCTGTCCTCTACCATCCTCTGGAGTCCATTGAAGCTCTCGCCGACTGCTTCAGTGACTCCATCCAGCCACCTCGTTCTCTGCCGTCCCCTTCTTCTTCTTTTGCCCTCCATCGTTCCCAGCATTGGGCTCTTCTCCAGGGAGTCCTTCCTTCTCATTAGGTGGCCAAAGCATTTGAGTTTCATCTTCAGGATCTGGCCTTCTAAAGAGCAGTCAGGGTTGATCTCCTCTAGGACTGACCAGTTTGATCGCTTTGCAGTCCGAGGGACTCGCAGGAGTCTTCTCCAGCACCAGAGTTCAAATAGGGATACAGGTGCAAAATGTGTGTGCCATCTTTGTGCCAATTAAGTAGAATATTTGTTGCTCCGGGTTGAAACGAGAAGTCCTTGATGCTCTCTGAGCTTCCTTGTTTTTTTCTTGCAAGACTTTTCATTACCAAACTAGGTAGCATCCTCAGTGTTTAGTCCTGTCTGTAAAAAAAATCTGCAAGAGCACTTTGAAACTAAAGGATAAAAGCGAAACTAAGTACTACAAAATCTGGGGACAATTTTATGATTGGATAGATAACAAGAGGGTAGCCAAGACAAATGTATAGTGTTAGAACAAAAATACAGATGTTATTATAGATAAATGTATGTTTAAGAACTATGTTTATATGAGTACTAATATTATTGTAAAGTGACGGAAAATGTTTGGATCCAGTGATGTCATATCTATCTATCCAATGTTTTTTTTAAATTTTGTATTATTAATAAAAAACTTTTTTTTAAAAAAAAAAAAAGAAAGAAACATCTGCAAGAGAACAACCAAGCTCAGAGAGCACCAGGGAGCCAACAGTTCATCCCTGAGCTGCAAATATTCTCTTTTGTCAAAAAATATCAGTTTTATTGGAGAGAAGGATCAAACCTATTTTGGGGCTTCTAACTTGCCTTAAAACCTCTCCAAGGAATTGGACAAGCGAAGCAAATTTGTGATACGCTTATTTGCAAATGGAGTTGGTTGATCTCCTCTAGGACTGACCGGTTTGTTCGCCTTGCCGTCCAAGAAGTCTTCTCCAGCACCAGAGTTCAAAGGCCTCCATTCTTTGGCGCTCAAGGTTGCTACTCAAGTCCCTAATAAAATGTTGTTGTTGTTTTTAAACCTTGTCTCTCTGTGTGTGTGTGACTTTAGGCCTTGTTCTGCTGACGCACTGCACCCCTGCTATCTTGGTTTAGAACAAACAAAGGCATAGCTTAACGTGTCAGGACAAAGAAGCTTTTCCTGCCCTGAAGATCTCCGTCGAAAGAAAATTCACTGGAATGAAGAGATTTCTTCCCCCCCTCCCATCACCACTCCTCCTTTTTTCCCCCCTATTCTTTCCACGATCTGCAAGGAGGATCTGCATTTTTAAAGGATTCGCCCACCCAGCTGTGGTGCTGCTTTCCTCCCACCCACGTCTCTCTCTCTCGATGCTGAAAATCAGCTGGCCACAAAATTCTTAGGGAAGTTGCTCAATTGGGCAAGGATGAGACTTCCATGAGAAGCTGGGTACCCCCAAAAAACAGGAACCTATCACAGACCACTAGCTTTCAAATGGTGCTGGGTATTTAACGGTGTGCCCAAAGTTTCAACTGTGCTGGACTTCAGGAACAGTAACAGAGTTGGGAGGGGCCTTGGAGTTCAATCTAGTCCAGAGGTCTTCAAACTTGGCAGCTTTAAGACTTGTGGATTTCAACTCCCAGAATTCTGGGAGCTGGCTGGAGAATTCTGGGAGTTGAAGTCCACAAGTCTTAAAGCTGCCAAGTTTGAGGACCCCTGATCTAGTCCAACCCCCTCCTCATGCAAGAAACCTGTACTAGGGATTCGAACTGCCGAACTGTTGACTTTTCTGATCAACAAGCTCAGTGTCTTAACCACTGAGCTATCTAGTCAGGCTTTAACTCCACTATGATTAGGGGACTGGAGGCTAAAACATGTAGAGAACAGTTGCAGGAAGTGGGGATGTCTAGTTTAATGAAAGTAAGGTCTAGGAGTGACATGATAGCAGGAACTAGGCATGGCTAGTCTAGCGAAGGGCCAGGGGAGACATGATACAAGTCTTCCAATATTTGAGGGGCTGCCACAGACAGGAGGGGGTTACCTATTTTCTAAAGCACCTGAAGGCCAGATATAATGGATGGAAACTGATCAAGGAGAGATTCAACCTAGAAATAAGGAGGAATTTCCTGACAATGAGAACAATCAACCAATGCAACAGAAGTTGCCTTCAGAAGTTGTGGGAGCTTCATCACTTAAGACTTTCAAGAAGAGACTGGACTGCCATCTATCAGCAATGGTGTAGGGTCTCCTGCTTGGGTGGAGGCTTGGACTAGATGACCTACAAGGTCCCTTCCAACTCTGTTAATCTAATCTAAGAGGCTACCACAAAGAAGAGGGGGTCAAGGTGTTCTCCAAAGCACCTGAAGGCAGGAGAAAGAAGCAACGGATGGAAACTAATCAAGGAGAGAAGCAACCTAGAACTAAGCAGAAACTTCCTGACAGTGAGGACAATTAATCAGTGGAACATCTTCATTCCAGAAGCTGTGGATGCTCTCCATCACTGGAGGCTTTGAAGAACAGACTGGAAAGCCACTTGTCTGAAATGATAGAGGACCTCCTACTTGAGCTAGAAGGACTAAAGGCCTCCAAGATCCTTTCCAACTCTCTTGTTCTGTGATTTGTGTTATGAACTCCAAGCAGCTGCTTTGACCTGACTCAAAGCATCTCGGCCTCAAAATGGTTCACCCTCCCCTGCTCCCCAAAAAACAGAGCTTCTTCTGGAGGACATGGATGTCCTTTGACAAACAGAGGCTGCAAGGACATCCTCTTCGAGGCGACCCATCTCGTCCTAAAGATATGCAGCTGCATTATCACTGACCTCGCACCGAGACACAACAGCCGGGCTTATCCTAAGCCTTCCAAGGCGTCTGTTTCGTTTTGGCTTTATCTGTTGTGTTAACGCAGCCACTGTGGTTTGCAAACCCTGCTTCTCAGAAATGGAACACAGAGACAAGGAGATCTGAAATCATTTCTGCCGAGCTGGTGAAGAATCTTGAAGAATGCAAGCCAATAATAATAATAATAATAATAATAATAATAATAATAATAATAATAATAATAACAACAACAACAACAACAACAACAACAACAACGAAAATCAAACTCTTGCTCCTAGTTTCAAAGTAACTCCGACTACGTCCTGCAAACTTCCTATCGTATTGCGACGGAATGCCTCCTCAGAAGAGTCCCTGGATCCCAGCAAAGAATGACATCATCTAGAGGGCAGTGCTGCCCAATGGCTAAATGATCTAGATTTCCAGCCATGAGGAACTGCTCGTGCATGATTTTATTTTATTCGTCAGACTCAACACAATGCTTGAGGTGAAGTGCAGACCAGGCAAAGGGGTGGACGAAATGCAAAGCTGCAGACGTCACAATATTGGGGGGGGGGAGGAGGAGGAGGAGGAGGAGGAGGAAGAAGAAGAAGAGGAGGAGGAGGAGGAGGAAGAGGGGGAAGAGGAGGGGAAGAGGAGGAGGAAGATGGGGAGGAAGAGGAGGAGGAGGGGGAGAAAGGGGGAAGATGAGGGGGAAGAGGGGGAAGTGAAAGGAGGAGGAAGAGGAGGAGGGGGAGGAAGATGACAGGGAAGATGACGGGGAAGGGGGGAGGTGAAAGAGGAGGAGGAGAAGAGGAGGAGGAGGAAGAAGAAGAGGGTGAAGATGACGTGGAAGATGAGAGGGAAGAGGGGAGGTGAAAGTGGAAGAGGAGGAGAAAGAGGAAGAGGCGGAGAAGGAAGAAGAGGGGGAGAAAGAGGGGGGAAGATGAGGGAGAGAAAGAGGAGGAGGAAGAAGAAGAAGAGGAGGAGGAGGAAGAGGGGGAAGATGAGGGGAAAGAGGGGGAGGAGGAAGAGGAGGAGGGGTAGAAAGAGGGGGAAGACAATGGGAAAAGGAGGAGGAAAATGGGGAGGAAGAGGAGGAGGAGAAAGAGGAGGAGGAAGAAGAGGGGGAAGAGGAGGGAGAGGAAGAGGAGGAGGAAAAAGAAGAATAGGGGGGAAAAGAGGGGGAAGACGAGATGGAAGACGAGGGAGAAGAGGGGGAGGAAGAGAAGGAGGCCATGACTACATCAGGGGGCTGACTTAGCCTGGAGCCCCCACGTTGCTGAGAAGGGAGGCTGCGAAACTTTCTCTCTCTCCCCCCCCTTCCCCTCCCCATCCTTGAGCATCGATCGGTGCGGTGCGCAACCTTCCCAGGCTCTCAGCTCAGCCAGCTAATTGCCGCTGATCCCCTTGCAAGACTCCTGCCAGGGCACATCTATCATTTGGAAGAGAGGAAAATTGGTAAATAGTGGTAATTTGCGTTTTGCTTAATGGGATTCTGCCCGCCTGGGGGCCTGATTCTGCCTGCGGCGGTGAGTAACGGAAAAGCAGCAAAAAAAAAAATGCCGAAGGGCGAAGGGTGGGGTGCAGCCTTCTCCTGCAGCCCTGGAAGGGCCCCATTATCTCTTCTCCCCCCCTCCTCACTTCTTCCCCTGGAGTCAGCTGTCTTGGCTCTCCCAGGCAGACTGGAGCCCTAAGAGATCAGCGGTGAGCAAAGCGAGCTCAAGTAGGACCAGACGGAGCTGGAATTACAGGTTGCGCCAAGTGACTCAACCACGGGAGGCTTCTCGCTCGCTCTGCGTCGGAGGCCCCGTCCCCCGAGTGGTGCGTGTGCCAGAATCCACCAGACGGGATTGGCATGCTAGCGGGAGCCTTGAGATACTGCAAGTCATGGTTCTGGGAAAGATGGGGCATCAGGGATGGAGGGGAGCCCCGGGGGATCGTGGGCCCAAGTCTAGAACGTCCCCATGGTTGTAAGAACTGGTTGCTTCTTTAGGTGGCTATGAAAGGACAAGGATACAGGCTGGAAGTCTTCTTCTCCTTCTCCTTCTATCTCCTCCTTCTCCATCTCCATTTCCATCTATCTCCTTCACCTTCTATCTCTTCCTTCTCCTTCTCCATCTGTCTCCTTCTCCTTCCCCCTTTTCCTTCTCCATCTATCTTCTCCTTCTCCCCCTTTCTTTCTCCTTCTCCATCTCCTTGTATCTCCTCCTTCTCCCTATTCTCCTTGTCCATCTGTCTCCTTCTTTTCCTTTCCCTTCTCCTTCTCCATCGATCTCCCTCTTCTCCTTCTCCATCTATCTCCTCCTTCTCCTTCTCCCCTTCTCTATCTATCTTCTCCTTCTCACCCTTTCTTTCTCCATCTCCTTCTCCTCGTATCTCCTCCTTCTCCCTCTTCGCCTTGTCCATCTATCTCCTCCTTCTCCTCCCCCTTCTCCATCTATTTCCTTCTTCTCCCTCTTCTCCTTGTCCATCTGTCTCCTTCTCCTTTCCCCCTTCTCCTTCTCCACCTATCTCCCTCTTCTCCTTCTCCATTTATCTCCTCCTTCTCCTTCTTCTCCATCTGTCTCCTTCTTCTCCTTTCCCCCTTTTCCTTCTCCTTCTCCATTGATCTCCTTCTCCTCCTTCTCCTTCTTCTCCATCTTTCTCCTTCTTCTCCTTCTGTCTCCATCTCCATCTTCTCCCCCTTCTCCTTCTTCTCCATCTTTCTCCCTCTTCTCCTTCTCCATTTATCTCCTCCTTCTCCTTCTTCTCATCTGTCTCCTTCTTCTCCTTGTCCATCTGTCTCCTTCTTCTCCTTTCCCCCTTTTCCTTCTCCTTCTCCATTGATCTCCTTCTCCTCCTTCTCCTTCTTCTCCCTCTTCTCCTTGTCCATCTGTCTCCTCCTTCTCCTCCTTGTCCATCTGTCTCCTTCTTCTCCTTGTCCATCTGTCTCCTTCTTCTCCTTGTCCATCTGTCTCCTTCTTCTCCTTTCCCCCTTTTCCTTCTCCTTCTCCATTGATCCCCTTCTCCTCCTTCTCCCCTTCTCCTTCTTCTCCATCTTTCTCCTTCTTTTCCTTCTTCTCCTTCTGTCTCCATCTCCATCTTCTCCCCCTTCTCCTTCTTCTCCATCTTTCTCCCTCTTCTCCTTCTCCATCTGTCTCCTCCTCCTCCTCCTCCTCCTCCCATTTTATCTTTGGGGATTTCATATCATTTGATTCAGCTGGCATGACTTCTCCTGGCCCTTTAATTGTGTCCCTGGCAGGAGCCTCTCAAGGGATCAGAACAATTAGTTGCCTGAGCTGGAGCCTGGGAAGGTTGTCTGCCTGGGGTGGGGACAGAGGATTTTCATAGCCTTCCTCCTTGAGAACTTAACAGTAGGCTTTTGCCGTAATACATACTGCATAATGGCTAGACAGAGCCTCCTTATTTTCTACTCAAAATTTCCGCTACCGGTTCTCCAGAACAGGTAGATTTCACCCCTGCTCTCAATCAAAAACAGAGGCCTTAAGTTTCAACTTATCTCCATGACAAGGGATACTTTAATACTAGGAAAGATTCAAGTGGTTGGAATCAGCTCAATATCCAAAACACTTGTTACAGACTAGGCCAGCGATGGCGAACCCAGTGCCAAAAAGGGAGTGCACGAGCGTCTGGGCTGCAACCTTGAAGAAGAGCTGCCCAGGGCGCTTGCGCGCACCCAAAAATGAACTTCCTGTTTCAGCTACTGAACTTCCTGTTTCAGCCAGCTACTCTTCTGGGTTTCTGGTACGCATGCACACGTAACGATCAGCTGGCTGGCGCACATGCTTACGCAGTAAAACGGAAGTCCAGCTTTTCTAGTTTCAGGCACTGCCGCATGCAAAATGGACAGTTGATCATCGCAAGCACATGCACGCCAGAAAGCCGGAAGAGGAATGGGCAATGCAGCGCGTGCTAGGCAACATGACTCTGCATGCCACTTCCGGCACGCGTGCCATAGGTTCGTCATTACGGGACTAGGCCTTCTGGATTTCAATAAACCTGAGCAGTTCCCTTCTCCTTTGGCAAAAGCCACTCGGTTCCTCACCAGCAGACGGTCGTTTGCTTTAAAACAGAACTGATAATTATTTTATATGTTTCTTAGAACAAACAAATACAATGGAGAGGGAAACAGGAATAGCTTTACCTGGAAAACTATCCTTCTCTCATTTGCAAACAATTCGCTCTTTCATCTCCTGCTTCCTATATAGATTTCGTTCCCACCACCCATCTGGCTACACCAGGACCAGCTGTTGTTTGCATTGTTTGGGTGGGTACATATGGAGGACAATCTAAAAGAACTCGAGAGTTTGTTTGTGCTTGTTTTCAAAAGGAGGGAAATCAAACGGTTTCGTTTTTAAGTAGGTGTGGCACCTCGGAGACCATTCCTTTAGGAAAGTTGGCATTTTTTTTTTTTAATGATAAACTTTTATCTCCTTCGAATGTCGAACGGGTCCTTGAGCAAACTAGAAACGAGGAAAACCACTTGTAGACATGAATTGGAAGAAAACATTTCCCCTTTTCCCCTTCTCCAAGAGGACGGTCTACCTCTATTCTCTTCTCCTCCCCTACTTTTAAGAAGCATCGGCAGAGGGAAAGACGGGGAGAGAAAGTAAAACTTAGATAGAAATAACTCTTGCTCCAAGATCACTGCAAACGGGGACTACAGCCAAGAAATTAAAAGACGCTTGCTCCTGGGGAGGAAAATTATGGCAAATCTAGATAGCTTACTAAAAAGTAGAGACATCACTCTGCCAACAAAAGTGTGTATAGTCAAGGCTATGGTTTTCCCAGTTGCAATGTCTGGCTGTGAAAGTTGGACCATAAGGAAGGCTGAGCGTCAAAGAATGGAGGCCTTTGAACTCTGGTGCTGGAGAAGACTTGCGAGTCCCTTGGACTGCAAGGCGATCCAACCGGTCAGTCCTAGAGGAGATCAACCCTGACTGCTCTTTAGAAGGCCAGATCCTGAAGAGGAAACTCAAATACTTTGGCCACCTAATGAGAAGGAAGGAAGGACTCCCTGGAGAAGAGCCTAATGCTGGGAACGATTGAGGGCAAAAGAAGAAGGGGACGACAGAGAACGAGGTGGCTGGATAGAATCACTGAAGCAGTCGGCGTGAGATTAAATGGACTCCAGAGGATGATAGAGGACAGGAAGGCCTCAAGGAAAGTTGTCCATGGGTCACAATGAGTCGGACATGACTTCGCAACTAACAACAACAACTCTTGCAAAGAAGCCCAACTGAGAGTCAATAAGAAGGACAAAATGGTTGGCTAAACTTATTGGTTTCTCATCTAAACACCCAAAGTTGAAACTCTGCTCCTTGGTAGAAACATCTACGATACATCTCTTTGGTCAAGAGACCAAATATATATATATATAAATATAAAAAAAGTATTATATATATATATATATATATATATATATATATATATATATATATATATATATATATATATATATATATATATATACAAGGCTCGCCAATTATGAAAAAAGAGTCTACCAAAGATGAAGTGCTTTCCAGTATCTTCATCTTTCTCTCTCTCTCTCGTCTCTCTCTTCCTCTATTTCTCTCTCCTTTCTCTCCGTCCCTCTCTTTATCTTTCTTTCTCTTCCTCTATCGCACTCTCCCTCTATTTCTTTCTCCTTTATCTCTCTCTCTCTTTCTCTCTCCTCTCTCTCTCTCTTCCTCTCCTCTCCCTTTCTCTCTCTCTCTTCCTGTCTCTCTTCCTTTCTTCCTCTCTTCTCTCCTTCTCTCTCTCTCTCTCTCTCTCTCTCTTTGTACCAGGCCTCAATTGGAAGGATTCCTCTGTCAATATTTATTCCTCTGCTTGGGATTCAGAGCAGCTCCTGAAAGAGTGTTAGTGAGTATCTCTAAAACCTTCATTTAGAATTGTCGCGTTAGACTTGACTGCAAAGAGGATTTAGAGCAGACAAAAAAAAAAAGACTATATCTTTACCCAATGAATTCATTACCTCGAGACGCTAATTTGAACGGCTTTCAGTTGGATAGATTTTAAATTGAATTCAGATCGGACGTGCTCACGAAGGACGCGGATGCTGATCCCGAAACCTCGCTGTTAACTCCAGACGGAGATGTGACACTTCCAAAATATCTTTAACCCAGGAGTAGCAGCAGGATATGAGGGGGGTCTCCACCCCCTTCTTGCAAGCAACCTGGAGACCTCAGAATAGTGAAATGCTGGACTCAAACGGCCCTTGCCTTGATCCTGCACAGTTGCTGTGTTTCTATGGCCACCGTAGATTAACTTTTCAATTAGAGGTTTGTTGAAAAACAGAAAAGGAAAATGCACCCCTGTGATAGCCAATCCTAAGGTAAAGGTAAAGGTTCCCCTCGCACGTATGTGCTAGTCGTTCCCAACTCTAGGGGGCGGTGCTCATCTCCGTTTCAAAGCCGAAGAGCCAGCGCTGTCCGAAGACGTCTCCGTGGTCGTGTGGCCGGCATGACTCAATGCCAAAGGCGCACAGAACGCTGTTACCTTCCCACCAAAGGTGGTCCCTATTTTTCTACTTGCATTTTTTAACTGCTTTCGAACTGCTAGGTTGGCAGAAGCTGGAACAAGTCACGGGAGCTCACCCCGTCACGCGGCACTAGGGATTCGAACCATTGAACTGCCGACCTTTCGATCGAGAAGCTCAATGTCTTAGCCCCTGAGCCACCGCGTCCCTCTTAGACTGCATTAATAGAGGAGAAGAATCAAGATGACGTGAAGTTCTAGTACCGCTTTACGAAGGCTTGGTAAGGCCACGCTTGGAATACGGCATCCAGTTCTGGTCACCACAATATTAAAAAAAAGATGTTGAGACTCTAGAAGGAGTGCAGAGAAGAGCAGCAAAAATGATTAGGGCTCTGGAGGTTAAAACATAGGAAGAACGGTTGCAGGAATTGGGTATGTCTAGTCTAATGAAAAGAAGGACTAGGGGTGACACGATAGCAGTGTCCCAATATTTGAGGGGTTCCTACGAAGTTGAGGAGGGGTGTCAAACGATTTTCCAAAGCACCAAAAGGCAGGACAGGAAACAATGGGTGGAAACTAACCAAGGAGAGAAGCAACCTAGAACTAAGGAGAAATCTACTAACGGTTAGAACAATCATGGAATAGTTTGGCTTCAGAAGACGTGGGTGCTCCATCACTGGAGGCTTTCAAAAAAGAGACTGGACAACTATTTGTCTGAAATGGCATAGGGTCTTCTGCTCGAACAGAAGACCTGTGAGGTCCCTTCCAACTCTATTATTGTATGATAACAGTTGCCTCACATCCTGCAGTTGTGTTAATTTAAAGCAACAATTTTCAAAGGGTGATATACTCCCAGAAGCGTTGGACACTCCGAAATGGGTTGGTTCCAAAAATGGGGAGTTTTCTTGTGAGAGATTAAAGAGATATTGTGTGCTTGATAGGAAGAAGATCTGTTCATGGTGAAGAACCATGAGTTATGAGCCTGACAACCAACTGCTCCTGAAGTCAGATGATATTAAACATGAGGGAAAAACAGCAGAGGACATCTATTTTTTTATCCCTGGTTACAACGTTCTCAGAGATATTCCGTTGATTATTTTAGGAAACAGGATTCTGTTCTGAGCTGGATTTTAATCTGATCTGTTCGTGGGCATCTGTAGAACGGAGACAATGGCAATATAGGCGTCACAGCATCATCACACCATCCTGTGACTTCCGTCCTTGTGTCTCCTGGAGTTCTAAGCTTTGTGTTGTGATACAGGCTGTGTCAGTTTCTTATCATTGTGGTTTGTGCTAAATGTCAAAGAGCCACTTCTGTCCCCAGACTGTCAGATTCACACAAGCTGTCTCTTCTGACTCTAGAAAGAGTGCAGAGAAGAGCAACCAAAATGAATAGGGGACTGGAGGCTAAAACATACGAAGAACGGTTGCAGGAACTGGGTATGTCTAGTTTAATGAAGAGAAGGACTAGGGGAGACATGATAGCAGTCTTCCAATATCTCAGGGGCTGCCACAAAGAAGAGGGAGTCAAGCTATTCCCCAAAGCACCTGAGGGCAGGACAAGAAGCAATGGGTGGAAACTCATCAAGGAGAGAAGCCACTTAGAACTGAGGAGAAATTTCCTGACAGTGAGAACAATTAATCAGTGGAACAACTTGCCTCCAGAAGCTGTGAATGCTCCAACACTGGAAGTTTTTAAGAAGATGTTGGATAACCATTTGTCTGAAGTAGTGTAGGAATTCCTGCCTAAGCAGGGGGTTGGACTAGATGTCCTCCAAGGTCCCTTCCAACTCTGTAATTCTATTCTATTCTATTCTATTCTATTCTATTCTATTCTATTCTATTCTATTCTATTCTATTCTATTCTATTCTATTCCTGTCTTGCTTCCATCATCAGATTGCAATTTTGATCAACTGCCAACAGTGATCTTCACAAAAGGCCACCCCATTAAATGGGTCCATGCTAAAATAGGCCTTTTTAGGAACGTTTCGTCGATTTAGAGGGCCATTTTGGGACACTGGGGATGAGAACAAAATCGCAAGAATGCAGACAGGTGCAAACTCTGAAGGGTATAAACTGCGTTCCAATCTGGGTGATTAGTCAGGGAGATGTGAATCAGTTCAAAAACGTGGGTGGACATAATTTTCAAGCACCCTGCCAGAAGGATCGTTCTTATCAAGTGCCAAGATTTTTGCCAGTTTGTCTGTCAAGGGGATCTCTAGCTGAGCACTTTAGGGAAGTGGCACGTAGCTGAAAAGAGAAACGGGTCAAAGCAGGCTTCCTTATTGTAATATTTGCAACGCCATGGGTGTCGAGGAGCTACTGATGAGCAGAAACCCACTCAACCTTCTCTTTGAGCACCCTCCAACTCCTCTGCATCCGGGAGGGCTTCAGCCTTCCCCCTGACTCCTCAGGACTTTCCTTCTTGACTTCCAGTGGGGAAGGAGAGGCAGGAGGAAGCTCCTCCTGCATGGTGCTTTTTAATCAAGGAAGCCATAACTAGCTTAATTAGAATGATTGCAAAGGGCATAATCCTGTTTAGAGTTCTAGGATCCAGCTGTGATCATCAGCTATGTCTAGAAGATACGTAAGGTAGTCCAATTCTCAAGGCCAGTCACTGGGGGGGGGGGAAGGAGCAGGCATATAGCTATTGTGTTCCTGTTATCCCTGTGGACTTGGGCATTTGGATTTGAGGAGAGGAGAGGACAGGAGGAGAAGAAAAAGGAAGATGGGAAAGAGGAAAAGGAGAAGGAGGGAAGGGAGGAGAGGAGAGGAGAAGCAAAAGGAGGAGAGGAGAAGGGAGGAGAGGAGAGGAGAAGAAGAAAAAGGAAGGTGGTAAGGAGGAGAAGGAAGGAGAGGAGAGGAAAGGAAAGCAGAAGAAGAAAAAGGAAGATGGGAAGGAGGAGAAGGAGGGAAGGGAGGAGAGGAGAAGTGAAGGGAGGAAAGGAGGGGAGGAGAGGAGAGGACAAGAGAAGAGAAGAGAAGAGAAGAGAAGAGAAGAGAAGAGAAGAGAAGAGAAGAGAAGAGAAGAGAAGAGAAGAGAAGATGGATTAAAGATATCCTTAGGAAGGCATGCTAAAGATCAGATCCCATCCTAACCCAAGTCATTAGGAGAAGACACCAGGTTATTGATAGCCGGCAGGCGTGGGGAATATTGTGCTTCCAAATATTATGGGCATCAAAGCTAGCAAAAGTGCAGGTGTCCCTTCATTTCTAGTCTGCTTCTCAAATATCTTTCCCTATAGGAAAGTTCTATACCAGAAGTCAGCAACCTGCAGCTCTGGAGCCGCATGTGGCTCTTTCATCCCTCTCCTGCAGCTCCCTGTCGCCGGCCGGCTCCATCATTGATAGGGGGCTTTCGGTTAGGGCAGATAGAGGAAAAAGGATGCCCTGCTAGGAGGAGACTCTATGGTGGGGGAAACAGGACTTCTGGTCGGCTCCAGAATTGAATGGGGGGGGGGCTTCCAGTTAGGACCTTTGTGGCTCTTTGAGTTGTTAAGGTTGCCGACCCCTGTTCTATATACCTTCAGAGGGGTTTGGAGAAGAGAACGATGCTCTTTTAAAGCCAGAGAAAATAAACACAAGGTTGCTGAAGGGAAAGAAGCAATGACTGGGGGAGATCATGAAACTATCTGATACATGCAGCAAAGAATAAAATGAAAACATAAAAATCACAACCCTGGGAAATTGGGAGAGCTATTGAGCCACATCATGTTTGTGGGATGAGGTGGGGGCTGAAACCGGGTTCTATTCCCGCCTGAAAAAAGCCCTTCTTCTGTCAACTCTCAGTCCTCCACAATCAGACACACCAATCCAGAAAAGTCTGTTTCTCTGCCTTTACTTCTTCCCACCCTGAAGAACCAGCCTCTCGGCAGGCAGGGACACCCACCTAGGGATTCTCCCTGATCTCAGGGATCCCTGTTCAGACAAAGCCATGTTCTCAAAGGCAAAAAGGGGCTGGTCTCCCTGAACGAGTTTGGAGTCACGATAAGATCAAGGTGGGTTTCGGTCTGGTGCTTTCCGAAGAACCGGCGGAAGCGATGAGGGAACCCCGTGGTAGAGACATCCAAATGCTAGTATTACCACTTCCTCCTGGCACAGCACATGGTTAATCGAGCCTATAAATCAAAGGGCCAGGCTACACGCTTGGGAGAAGTTCATAATCGATGTGGGTTTTGGGCAGGGGTGAAATCCAGCAGGTTCTGGAGAACCGGTAGCGGAAATTTTGAGCAGTTCGGAGAACCGTTAGCGGAAATTTTGAGCAGTTCGGAGAACCGGTAGCGGAAATTTTGAGCAGTTTGGAGAACCGGTAACGGAAATTTTGAGTAGTTCGGAGAACAGGCAAATACTACCTCTGGCTGGCCCCAGAGTGGGGTGGGAATGGGAATTTTGCAGTATCCTTCCCCCAGGAGTGGGGAGGGAATGCAGATTTTGCAATATTCTTCCCCCAGGAGTGGGGAGGGAATGGGGATTTTGCAGTATCCTTCCCCTGGAGTCGGGTGGGAATGGAGATTTTGCAGTATGCTTCCCCTGCCACGCCCACCAAGCCACACCACACCACGCCCTCCAAGCCACACCCACAGAATCGGTAGTAAAAAAAATTGGATTTCACCACTGGTTTTGTGGCTAGGATAGAGAGAGGGGTGAAATGAGAAGGGAAGAGTTGGGAAGGGTTTCCTAATATGAGGGTCAGCTCAGCTGGAAAGAGGGGGGAAAATAAGACCCAGGCTGACGTAACATGATGGGAGGTGGACCTAAAGAGTTAAGAGATGTAAGAGATAAAGAAGAGGGATATATGTTGGGACATAGGAAGGACAGGTTTTTCTTCTGTTTGATAGACATTTTTAGGCTTCTGACAAATTTGTGGCATTTACTACCGTTTCCCCGAAAATAAGACCTCCCCAGATAATAAGCCCAATCGGACTTTTGAGCGCATGCACTAAAATAAGCCACCCCGAAAATAAGCCCTTCCTGAAAATATTTAAACACATGTGCAGCCGGTCCCCGCCATTTCCTCTGGTTAGGGTTGGGGAGACAGAGTTGGAAATCAGGTAAGATGGCAAGAGGAGCCTTGTCTTGCTCCACTCGCCCCAAAATAATAAGACCTCCCCGAAAATAAGGCCAAGCACTTATTTCGGGATTCAAAAAAATATAAGACCGGGTCTTATTTTCGGGAAAACATGGTACTGACCCACATAGAAAGGGAAAAGTCTTCTTCTAAAGGAAGGAATGCACTTGGTGTAAGAAGGACCTTCTCCTAGATGAGCCGAGGTGGCGCAGTGGTTAGAGTGCAGTGCTGCAGCTACTTCAGCTGACTGCTAGTTCAGCAGATCAGCGGATCAAATCTCACCGGCTCAAGGTTGACTCAGCCTTCCATCCTTCCGAGGTGGGTAAAATGAGAACCCAGATTGTTGGGGGCAATATGCTATTTAGTATACTGTCTTTGGTGTAAGCCGCCCAGAGTCCTCGGAAAGTGGGCGGCATAGAAATACGAATAATAAAATAAATAATAAAATAAATAAATCAACTCATGGAATTTACTTCTGACATGGGATAGGCCAAGTAACTACAAGGCCTTCCAAATCTTCTTTGTGACGGTTCTCCTGTGATTTCTCCAGGTCCCCGATTCCACCCAGGTCCCATCACTCTAAAACACAGGTTTCCCAAACCTTGGCAATTTCCAGGTGTATGGACTTCAACTCCCAGATTTCGACAGCTGGCATAACCATTGCTTAGAATTCTGGGAGTTGAAGTCCACACACTCACGTTCGATTGGCCGAGGTTGGGAAACACGGCTCAAAAAGGGAGAACAAGAGATTGGACAACTGCAGATGTTAGCAAAGGTAGCTTAACTCGCTGCTTGCAATGGAGACAGCTCTAAACTACTACTATTACTTCTATCCAGAAACATACTAAAAGGAAGGACCAGGGGAGACATGATAGCAATGTTCCAATATTTGAGGGGCTGCCACAGAGAGAAGGGGGTCAAGCTATTTTCCAAGACACCCGAAGGCCAGACAAGGAACAATGGATGGAAACTGATCAAGGAGAGATTCAACCTGGAAATAAGGAGGAATTTCTTGACCACGAGAACAATCAACCCATGGAACAGAAGTTGCCTTCGGAAGTTGTGGGAGCTCCATCCCTGGAGATGCCATCTGTCAGAAATGATGTAGGGCAGGGGTCTCCAACCTTGGCAACTTTTAAGACTTGTGGACTTCAACTCCCAGCTGGCTGAGGAACTCTAGGAGTTGAAGTCCACAAGTCTTAAAGATGACAAGGTTGGAGACCCCTGGTATAAGGACTCCTGCTTGGGCGAGAGTTGGACTAGATGTCCTACAAGGTCCCTTCCAACTCTGTTAACCTGTCTAAAAAGCAGAGACGGGGATGCCGTAGCCCTAGAGTTGTTTTTGAGGTTTTTAATGCTTCTAGAGATGCCATTTCTGCTGGTTGGGTTGCATCAGATTTCTCCCCGCTTCCGCCATGCGCATGGGTTCTCCTGCAAAGCATCTCTGTTCCAGAGAACCGAAGACCACCATAAAAGAAACAACTATTTTAAAAAATAAAAAAATCACATAACCCCAATCTTTTGAGTTTTCTCTCCAAGGAAGCCCACCTTGCCTTCCAAACGGAAACCTTCAGCACGTCTGCTGAACCGATTGCTTTCCTTCTGTCCTCTCCCCATCGGTGGCATTTTCAGTGCCGTCCCAACATTCCCGAGAGTCTCCCCTCCCCCTCCCCTTCTTTAGGGGTGTTTTATCGGGGCACCCCCTCCTCCTGGACCAAGCTGGATGAAAAGCCGACGGGGACCTCCCAAATGCGTGCTGCGTGCCTGACATTTTTTGCACGCAAGGGATTCCGAACAATCACGGTGAGCCCATTCCCATTGGATGGTGGGTAACCGTCCTTAAAATCATTTTATTCCCCCTGGAATCCTCCATCCTCCTCTTTTAATCTCAGCCTCAGATTTTCCAGCCATTCTCTTTGAAACCAAGGCCTTTTAATCTTCTTTCCTCTCCCTCCCACAAATTCCTGGCCATTTATGGCAAATGGTTTGCTTGCTCCTCCATCCTCCCACTGTTTGGTTCAGATCTGTTGAATTTAGACCTCTTTCTCTTAACCTCTTTCTCTCTTCCTTTCTCTCTTCGTCTATTTCTTTCTCCCTCTCTCCCTCTCTTTCTCCTGCTCATTCTCTTTCTCCCTCTATTTCTCTTACCCTTTATTTTTCTCTCTCTTCTTCTCTTTATCTTTCTTTCTCTCTTCCTCAATCGCTCTCTCCCTCTATTTCTCTCTCTTTCTCTCTTCCTGTCTCTCTCTTCCTCTATCTCTCTCTTTTCTCTCCCTCCCTCTCCCTCCCTCTCTTTATCTTTCTTTCTCTTCCTCTATTGCTCTTTCTCTCTCCTTTCTCTCTCTCTCTTCCTCTCCTCTCTCTCTCTCTTTCTCTCTCCTTTCTCTCTTTCTCTCTTTCTCTCTCTCTCTTCCTGTTTCTCTCTTCCTCTTCTCTCTCTCTTCCTGTCTCTCTTCCTCTCCTCTCCTCTCTCTCTCCTTTCTCTCTCTCTCTCCCTCCCTCTTTCTTTCTCTCTTCCTCTATTGCTCTCTCCCTCTCTTTCTCTCTCCTTTCTCTCTCTCTCTTCCTCTCTTTCTCTCTCTCCTTTCTGTCTTTCTCTTTCTCTCTTCCTCTATCACTCTCTCCCTCTCTCCTTTCTCTCTCTCTCTCTTCCTGTCTCTCTCTATTTCTCTCTCCTTTCTCTCTTTCTCTTCCTCTCTTCCTCTATCGCTCTCTCCCTCTCTTTCTCTCTCCTTTCTCTCTCTCTTTCTTCCTGTCTCTCTCTCTCTTTCTCTCTCCTTTCTCTTTCTCTCTTCCTCCATCTCTCTTTTGCCTTTGCACAAACCAAAATCCCTCTTGTCTAAGGAAGGAAGCTGCCTAAAGACAGCTGTTGGCTTTTCAGCTGCTAAGCCATTTTAATTACCCGGGATCAGTGGAAAAACAGGCCACGGATAAAGCAAGCCCCATTTCCCTCCCCCCCAAAGGGCTGGACTATCTCCCGAAGAGCGGCTTGTCTCTTTGATTAAATTTTGACAGGAGAGCTAAAGAAGCTCCGGCTTGTGGGGAGGGAGCCCTCATCTAACAAAACCTTTGAGAGAAAGAGCAGCGAGACCTCACTCTGAGTCTGGAGCAAGCCAAAACCTGTTCGTGAGAGAAGCAATTGAAGAAAAAGGAAGGAGGTAAAAACCACACAGAAAAAAAAAAAAAAAAAAACAGAATTTTCAGGCCAGCTTTGAAAATCCCTTTAAAAACAAAACAAAAATCCGAGCTGATTTTGGAAAAATTGAGGGATTTAGCTGAGGCCAGCCAGCACTTCCCAAGGATATGGTCTACCGCGTGAGGAACAGGGAAGGAGGGAGAGAGATGCAAATTAACATCGTAAAATTGGGCGTAACTCACTTAACAGCTGCCTTGCTTAGCATTTGAAAATTCTGGGTCGACCTTGTGGTCATAGGTCGAGGACTAGTGCCTGCAAGAACGCTTATACTTTCAACAGAGTTGGAGGGCTCAGAGTGGAGTTACGTCAGCTAAACAGAAGGATTTATGCTCAGGTAAAATGTCTATGGAGATTCTCAATCATGGTTTCTGCCAAAGATGGTTTTTCTAAAGGCAACTGGACTTTCTTGGTAAATGAAATTACCTGGTTATGCTCAGGTAATCCAAAATCCATATTTTTTACGCGCACACCCCACTAGTGACCGATGGAAACCAATAATGGATGATCTAGTCTAAAAATCTGGAGGCATCTAACTGTCTTCACTTGGTCTACACAAGAAATATGCAACGTGGAAGTCAGGATTGGTCTCTTTAAATCAACGGAAGACATTTAAAAAATGCTTCTCGGCCTTTTGGGCTAAAATCTCATTTCCTCGGTGTAAGATTTTTCACGCTGGCTCTGCAAATTAGTTCAGTCTCATTATTCCCACATCGCCGAGTACAACCCATTGTCCACAACCAGTGGCATGAGGTTTAAATTCCAGTGGGGACAGGTTGCTCATATTCTTAACCGTTACCCCCTCCTGGCCTTGGAAAAGGAAAGCTTGCTTCTTAATTAAGATTTGGTAATTGCAACTCCACTGTAGATACCTCTCTTTCTTTCTTTCTTTTCTTTCTTTCTTTTTTTTTTTTTTACAAAGCTCCTTAATTGAACAAATATTGAGAGGATAAAAATAATTGTGAGCTTGTCAGTTGTCAAGATAAGGGCTTCAAAAAGATGAAGGGGAGATTGAGCCGGCCATCTGACTGATAAAGAAAACCCCTTGATGAGGGCTAGCTATAATTCTAATCTAATTAAACAATCCCGCACTTTAGCCAGCAATTTAACAAATTAAGGGACTTCATCAATCCAATCAATTATGGCTTCTGGAGCTAAAGAACAAGGGCCCCGGTTATCTAGCTTTGAGCATAAGTGGTGGGGCTGACACAACGCAAGGGAAATATTGCTTGCATTGACTCAGGCTTTCCCTGAGGAAGTTTGGATAAATAAAGCTGTAAATCAGGCCTGTCCAACCTTGGCAACTTTTAAGACTTGTGGAGTTGAAGACTTGTGGACTTCGACGCCCAGAATTCCCCAGCCTGGAGGAACGTGTCCCTCAACCCAAGTCCACGGTCTTAAAGTTGACTTGTGGACTCAACTCCCAGAATGTTAAGACTTTAGGACTTGTGGACTTCAATTCCCAGAATCCCCCAGCCTGGGGAAAGTGTCCCCAGGAATGTGTCCCCCAGAATTCCCCAGCCTGGAGGAACGTGTCCCTCAATCTAAGTCCACCGTCTTAAAGTTGACTTGTGTCCCCAGGAATGTGTCCCCCAGAATTCCCCAGCCTGGAGGAACGTGTCCCTCAACCCAAGTCCACGGTCTTAAGTTGACTTGTGGACTCAACTCCCAGAATGTTAAGACTTTAGGACTTGTGGACTTCAATTCCCAGAATCCCCCAGCCTGGGGAAAGTGTCCCCAGGAATGTGTCCCC
Organism: Pantherophis guttatus; assembly: GCF_059756535.1. Taxonomy (NCBI): domain Eukaryota; kingdom Metazoa; phylum Chordata; class Lepidosauria; order Squamata; family Colubridae; genus Pantherophis; species Pantherophis guttatus. The sequence goes on along the minus strand of NC_142071.1, from coordinate 29,117,056 downwards.
CAGAATTCCCCAGCCTGGAGGAATGTGTCCCCCAATCTAAGTCCACCATCTTAAAGTTGACTTGTGTCCCCAGGAATGTGTCCCCCAGAATTCCCCAGCCTGGAAGAACGTGTCCCTCAACCCAAGTCCATGGTCTTAAGTTGACTTGTGGACCCAACTCCCAGAATGTTAAGACTTTAGGACTTGTGGACTTCAATTCCCAGAATCCCCCAGCCTGGGGAAAGTGTCCCCAGGAATGTGTCCTCCAGAATTCCCCAGCCTGGAGGAACGTGTCCCCCAATCTAAGTCCACCGTCTTAAAGTTGACTTGTGTCCCCAGGAATGTGTCCCCCAGAATTCCCCAGCCTGGAGGAACGTGTCCCTCAACCCAAGTCCACGGTCTTAAGTTGACTTGTGGACTCAACTCCCAGAATGTTAAGACTTTAGGACTTGTGGACTTCAATTCCCAGAATCCCCCAGCCTGGGGAAAGTGTCCCCAGGAATGTGTCCCCCAGAATTCCCCAGCCTGGAGGAACGTGTCCCCCAATCTAAGTCCACCATCTTAAAGTTGACTTGTGTCCCCAGGAATGTGTCCCCCAGAATTCCCCAGCCTGGAAGAACGTGTCCCTCAACCCAAGTCCATGGTCTTAAGTTGACTTGTGGACCCAACTCCCAGAATGTTAAGACTTTAGGACTTGTGGACTTCAATTCCCAGAATCCCCCAGCCTGGGGAAAGTGTCCCCAGGAATGTGTCCTCCAGAATTCCCCAGCCTGGAGGAATGTGTCCCCCAATCTAAGTCCACCGTCTTAAAGTTGACTTGTGTCCCCAGGAATGTGTCCCCCAGAATTCCCCAGCCTGGAGGAACGTGTCCCTCAACCCAAGTCCACCGTCTTAAAGTTGACTTGTGGACTCAACTCCCAGAATGTTAAGACTTTAGGACTTGTAGACTCCAATTCCCAGAATCCTCCAGCCTGGGGAATTCTTGGAGTTGTAAGTCCACGGGCTGAAAGTTGTCAAGGTTAGACACCCCTACTGTAAAGGGTATTGGCCAGCTCCCTTTAAAAACCCTCCAAAGGTTGATGAACATCAAATCATGGTCTACTCTTTCTTGACACCCTGAGTTTCCAAATCTGTCCCGGTGCCAAGATGTCCATGCAAACATCTCACCCAAGCACCATCTTTTCATTAGAAGATCCACGTGCAACACCCACGTGCTATACCCACCCACCTAGACAAACCCGCCAGGATCTTCTTCAACCAACCCTGCTTTCTAGGCCAAAAAAATGATGGTGCCCAGAGGAGAAGTTTGGCTTTTGGCACCCAAAATGTCACGTCAAAAGGCGAGGAGATATCTATCCCAACAAGAACCCTCTGACGTGAGTTGGGTTGAAAAGAGACTGACTGGTCCAAGGTCACCCAGCCAGCTTTCACGCCTAAGACAGGACTAGAACTCCCAGTCTCCTGATCATTGGCCCAAAGTCACCCAGCCAGCTTTCACACCAAAGGCAGAACTAGAACTCCCAGTCTTCCGTTGACTGGCTCAAAATCACCCAGCCAGCTTTACTACCTAAGACAGGACTAGAACTCCCACTCTCCTGGTGATTGATCCTAAGTCACCCAACTGGTTTTGGTGCCTAACGTGGGACTAGAACAGTCCCACCTGTTCTTAGGTGATTTTGGTAGCACTCCCAGTCTCCTGTTGACTGGCTCAAAGTCACCCAGCCAGCTTTCACACCGAAGGCGGAACTAGAACTCCCAACCCCCTGCTGATTGGCTCAAACTCATCCAGCCAGCTTTCCTGCCTAAAGCAGAACTAGAACTCCCAACCTCCTGCTTTCTAGTCGGATGCACAAGTCTGATGGAGCCATCTTTTCCAACCTGCGCTGGATTAAAATTGAACTTGGACCGCTGGAGATCTTGAGGTTGCTGACTCCTTGGATACGACAAATCACAAGCTGGACCCACTGCCTTTCTCCACCCTGTTCCAGCCCCAGTGGAGGACTTCCTTGTTTAGCTTGGGTGGAAAAAAATCCTCTTTTCTTATTTTTCTTTTTGGCCTCTATGCTTTCCTCCCCCGTCCCCCGTCCCCCGTCCCTGGTCCTCCCCACCCCACCATTCAGTTTCTCCAGGCATCCCGGAGATGTGTAGTATCGCTCTCTGAGGACTTGGGGTCGCCGTGGCTCTCCTCCTTTCCCTCCCCAAGCCGAGATACCTGTTGTGGGAAGCCGCGCCCTGCTCATTTCCAGCCTTAACTTGCAAGTTTTCAAGTCCTGGCTGATCTCTTGCCATACCTGTCGGGACCTGTAGCTGCCACTGCCGCTGCCCCTCCCCCCCCAATTCTCTTTGAACAGGCCTTTCATTTGGTAAGGTTCACCAAAAGCAGCTGCAAAACCCACCCCGTCAATTTTGGCACCCTGGTGAATCCACTTCCCCACCGAGGGCATTCTATCTTTCCAGGCAGAGCCCTCACCTTAGAGTGACCTTCATGCAGAATAACAGAAGGGACTTTGGAAGGGACCTTGGAGGTCTTCTAGTCCAACCCCCTGCTCAAGCAGGAAACCCAATAGCATTCCAGACAAATGATTGCCCAATCTCTTCTTTAAAACCTCCAGTGTTGGAGCATTCACAACTTCTGGTGGCAAGTTGTTCCATTGATTAATTGTTCTAACAGTCAGGAAATTTCTCCTTAGTTCTAAGTTGCTTCTCTCCTTGATTAGTTTCCATCTGTTGCTTCTTGTCCTGACCTCAGGTGCTTTGGAGAATAGCTTGACTCCCTCTTCTTTGGGGCAGCCCCTGAGATAGTGGAACGCCGCTATCACGTCTCCCCTGGTCCTTCTAAATCAGTTACACCGAGCCTTCATGTGTGGACCTGGTCTTTCTCACCTGACAAGCTTTTTTTCTTTTGAAAAGCCAAAGGTTCTTATTTTGCAACCCCTCTCGTGTTATGGACAGAGATTCCTGACTGGGCAAGATTTTAATTAGAGTTAAATTCAAGGATAGATTTCCTTTTCCTGACTGTTGGCTCAACCCGGACTCAGTCGGGAGAATCCCACTTGTACTAACGGCGCAGATTTCAAAAAGATCATCTGTCCATCTATCCATCCATCCATCCATCCATCCATCCATCCATCCATCCATATCTATCTATCTATCTATCTATCTATCTATCTATCTATCTATCTATCTATCTATCATCTATCTATCTATCTATCTATCTATCTATCTATCTATCTATCTATCTATCTAATCTATCTATCTACCATATCTACCTACTTACCTATCATCTACCATATCTATCTACCTACCTACCTATCTATCATGTACCTTATCTACCTACCTATCTTCTACCATATCTACCTACCTACCATCCATCCATCCACCCATCTCTATCTACCCATCCATATCAATCTCTCTATCATCTACCATATCTATCTATCTACCTATCATCTACGTACCTACCTACCTATCATCTATCTACTTACCTACCTACCATCTACCATATCTATCTACCTACCTACCTATCTATCATGTACCATATCTACCTACCTATCTTCTACCATATCTACCTACCTATCATCTACCATATCTACCTACCTACCTACCATCCATCCATCCATCTCTATCTACCCATCCATATCAATCTCTCTATCTATCATCTATCATATCTATCTACCTATCATCTACCTACCTACCTACTTACCTACCTATCTATATATCATCTACCATATCTATCTACCTACCTACCTACCATGTACCATATCTACCTACCTACCATCCATCCATCTCTATCTACCCATCCATATCAATCTCTCTATCTATCTATCATCTACCCTATCTATCTATCTATCTATCTATCTATCTATCTATCTACTATCCATCCATCCATCCATCCATCTACCTATCATCTACCTACCTACCTACCTACCTACCTATCATCTACCATATCTGCCTGCCTACCTGCCTACCTACCTATCATCCATCCATTCTCCTCAGTGAAAGACCATGGAATTTATTGAGGCTGGCAGATTGAACTTTTCCAAATCTGTGTCCTGATTCACCCAATGAGAAAAGTAGATCAACCATGACAAAAGCAAACAACAACAACAAAAACCTTCCTCCTTTGTGGGTCAAACTGCCTTGTTCGTGTTTTTTTTTTTTTTAAAAAAAGTATCTTCGCTGAGTTTTTCAATCAGTTTCAAACCTATTTACCTGTCACACCTCTCAGGTGGAACAAAAGCATTGGTCTGAGGCGGGAGGATGCAGGCAAGGGCTAAAGCTCTTTAACGAAGGAATTAGCACAACATATTGAAGGAATCTCTTTTCTGGATGAGATCAATACCTCCCAAATGTGCGGTTAATTCGGGGCCTGCCAGATAGAAGAATGTGGTTGGGCTAAAGTGCCAAGCAATGAATGAAACTGCTGAATAATTGATGGAAGCAGAAAAGAAGAAAGGAGAGAGAAAGGAGGATGAGTTGGCTCCCAATTTGCTTCTACTGGCCCTTCTAACTGAAAGAATTGGACTTTACAAAAGCTCAAAAAGGAAATTATCCTTCATTCCTTCTTTCTTTTCCTTTCCTTTCCTTCTTTTTTTTCTTCTCTCTCTCTTTCTTTTCCTTTCTTGCTAGTAGCTATATCATCTATCTATATCATCTATCTCATTCTCTATCTTCTACCTACCTACCTACCTTTCTTTCTTTCTGCTTCTTTCTCTTCTTTCTTTTTTCCTTTCTTGCTAGCTAGCTACATCTATCTATATCATCTATCTCCATCTCTCTTGTTCTCTATAATCAATCAATCAATCTATCTATCTATCTATCTATCTATCTATCTATCTATCATCTATCTACCTACCTACCTACCTACCTATCATCTATCTATCTATCTATCTATCTATCTATCTATCTATCTATCTATCTATCATCTATCTATCTATCCTGCTCATCTTCCTTATAGGACTGTCATATAGGCAACAAGCAACACAAAAAGAAGAAAAGAAAAACACTTGTACTGAAAAAGGTAGGACATTCTCTCATGTTTGACAGATTTTTTTTTAATAATAATAAAAAATCAATAACAAAGCCTATGTTACATTTGCTTTTCTCTATACAAAGATAACTAATCTTTATGAGCAACCTACCAGGAATTCTCCGACTCTCACACAATTTTTCAGTCATGCCTGAAAAAATGTCAGAAACCTTTGCAATACTTAGCAAATTAATATTTCCTGTTAGATCCATAAATCGTATCGGTTTATAAATCCTGACCCCTCCCCTCACAATCTCCTTTTTTTTAACGTCAACTGCAGGCATCTTACAGGAACTCTATCTAATTGCAAAAGTTGAGTACGAGGGCCAGCGGGAGTTATAATCAAAGCAAATAATGAAAAAAACAAGGAGGTGTTTGATTTAAAACAAAAAAAAAAGACTCCTCAGATGTCAAAGAATTGATAAAACAAGGGAATGAAGATTAAACTTGATTCGCGGCTATGAAAACTTTATTATTAATTTAGGGAAAGGGAATAGAAAAGAGAAGAAGGATGAAAGGAAAGATTGCTAGATGGGATCTCGAGAGGATACCTATAGCATTCCTGTTATGGGGGGGTGGAGGGAAATGAGTAAAAAGAACATTCAATCCTTTAGAGATTCACTTGTTTTTTAAATGAGTTCTCAACTTCATACGTACATAAGTTTCATTTTGAGAAGAGGAACGGAAAGAAACCTTCTGCGTGGCTGCAACAGAACATTTGCTCAAACGTTTCATAAGCCATAATTTCAGAAGAAATAGGATAACCCTGATTCTCCGAAAATAAGACCTCCCTGGATAATAAGCCCAATCGGGCTTTTGAGCGCCTACGCTAAAATAAGCCCCACCCCCTCTGAAAATAAGCCCTCCCCGGAAATATTTAAACGCACGCGCAAAAAGTTAGTAACACAGCTCTTAAGAGAACCTGGCTTCCCCCGTGGACTTCGCTTGTTGGAAAGTCGCAAAAGAGGATTGCGTAACTCAGGGACACTGCAGCCGTCATAAATAGGAACCAGTTGCTGAATTTTGATACACGTAACCTCAGAGATGCTGCAATGGTCGTTAAGTGTGAAAAACGATCCTAAGTCACATTTTTTTCAGTGCCACTGTCACTTCGAACGGTCATTGAACACATGATTGTTTTGTGGTCAAAGGAACGACCTGTGGTGCATTTTGCACATGTTCAAAGCAGGGGTGAAATGCTCCCGGTTCGGACCAGATTGCCCGATCCGGTAGCAATGGTGGCGGGTGGTTCGGAGAACCGGTAGCAAAAATCCCTGCCCCTCCCCATGCCCAGCTGAGCCGTGCGATCAGTAGAGGCTTTTTTTTTTCTTTTAAAAGCCTCTGACGATCCAAGCTGAGTTGCCTGATCGTCAGAGGCATTTAAAAAATAAAAAAGCCTCTGCCGATCAGGCAACTCAGCTGGGATCGTCAGAGCCTTTTGAAAGCATTTTTTTTTACAACCTCTTCACTGAAGAGGTTGTAGAAAAAATGGTTTTGAAAGTTTTTTTTAAAAAAATTGGCCATGCCCACCCAGTCACATTACCGCCCACCCCCACCAAGCCACGCCCACAGAACCGGTAGTAACAAATTTTAGATTTCACCACTGGATCAAAGGAACCAGATTTTTTTTTTTTTCTTTTCAGGAAGATTCTGCTAATTCAGGAAATTCCTCCACAGCCCCTTGCGCCTTGGCTTCAAAAGTAAATCCTTATCTCTCATATATATATATATTTATAATTTTTTTTCCTATCTAAGGAGGGTTTCCAGAAACTTGACTTGCGTTGGGAAAGGGCCGCGAACAGGTTTCAACACATCCCACCGTTTCCAGGCTTGATGAGTCACCACTTCCCCCCCCTTCTCCCGCGTCAAGACCGACAGCCAAATCACAACACCCACACAATCCCAAAAAAAAAGGCCCTCACTTGCTCTCCCACCCTCCCACCCCCACCAGCAGGAAGAAACCTTACCCAACCTGAACATGAAGTGTCCTGCTACAACTTGCTTAGCCTCGAAGGCAGCCATGAGCGCAAAGGGGGGGGGAAAGAGCCAAGGAATGCAACCCTTCTCTTGCGGTAGTGGATTGGGCCCTGTCCTGGGTAAACAAGGAAGGGTTGGGTGCGCGAGAAGCACAGAGGTGAGAGTGTGCCTCAGCTTTCAAAGGAATGTGCCAGTTATGCATTGCCCTGAAAATTAAAGACAAGAGCTACCAATCTTTCGGTCCTCAAGGACCACTAAATTCATAATTTTAAATCCCGCGGACCACTAATATGATCTCCCTAATGACCAGCTGGGTGGGCGTGAGTAGGTGGTCATGTGACTGGGTGGGCATGGCCAACTCGGTGTCACTCGCGTCGAGGGGCGCCTCGCCGGCTTCTACCCACCCGTCTCCTCCCAGTCGCTCCTCGCCTGTCCGCCTGGGCTCCTTAGAGCCCCAACAGGAAGCAGTTGTTGGAACGAAGCAGCCACTATGAGAAAGAGTTGGCAAAACAACTCAGTTCAAATTGGATCTGACTGAGAAGGAGGCTCAGCAGAAGCACCTCACTGAGGACTAGGAGCATAGGCTTTCCAAGCAGAGGGAAGACCTGCGGGAGTGCAAGGCCAGGTACCGGCGCCTGGAGGCTCAGCGGGCTGAGATGGTCAGCCAGTTCCAGGCCATGATGCAGTCCCACTGGAACGAGGCTCTCCGGCTCTTCGCCACCAGCGGTACTTCCCTCCAGCCTTCACCCAAAGCCCCACGCCAAGAGGCCGAAGCAGACCCCGAGTCGGAATTTCTGCCCCCCTCCGACCCACACAAAAAGACCGCAAAGGGGGAGACTCTCTGCAGCGACACAAACGTTCATTGCATGTATCCGTCCCAGGGGCCGTAGTTTGTGGACCCCTGATTTAGTGCAACATAAAAAATGCAAATAACTTTTCTGCGGACCACCAAAAGTTTCTTGAGGACCACCAATAGTCCACGGACCACCAGTTGGTGATCACTGAACCAAGCAGTCTTCTAACCAAACTTCCTAGGAAAGCCATCACGTCAAACATTAAGGAAGGATGGTGTGTCTGAATTCTGCCTGGTCTTATCAGGTTCCTTCAGAATTCCTCAAAGGTCTACATCATTGGCCATTATCTCCATTTAAGAAGGGTTTGGAGGAAAACATGAGTTTGCGTCACCCTTGACCTGGTTGAAATGCTTGTGGATTCCTTGGAAATCCACCCCAAATGCTTCTTTTGAGAGTTCAGTCTTGCCCAAATTTGGTTGGACACTCTTTAATCTGATTTAGAGAGCAAGATTAGAAGAAGACTCATGCTGAAGCCATCGCCTAGCTGATGAAGTAGAGATGGTAACCACCTCAAGAGGTTGCATCTCTCCTTGAGATCCACGATAAGAAAAAAACAGAGTAGGAACACAATGCGTAGATCTTAATTTTCACAGTGCTTCTTACTGGTGAATATGAGACAACCTTCTGAATCTGAACGTTTTTATAATATTAATTTGCACTACGTTTCTGAAGAAAGTTTAGCAAATAGTAATTTAGGTTCCAGCTTTATCCCAAAGCTAAATTTTTTATCTAATCATCATCATCATCATCATCATCATCATCATCATCATCATCATCATCATCATCATCATCATCACAGCATTACCATGGATGCTTTGATTGTGGTGAAATCCAAATTTTTTTACTACCGGTTCTGTGGGTGTGGCTAGGTGGGCAGGGCTTGGTGGGCGGGGCTACTGCAAAATCCCCATTCCCTCCCCACTCCTGGGGGAAGGATATTGCAAAATCTTCATTCCCACCCCACTCTGGGCCCAGCCAGAAGTGGCATTTGCCAGTTCTCCAAACTACTCAAAATTTCCGCTACCAGTTCTCCAAAGTGCTCAAAATTTCCGCTACAGTCCTCCTCCTCCTCCTCCTTCCTGCAAACCTCCCTCCCTTCTAGCTCTGATGATGTTACCGAGTTTGGTAATTAAATGTCTGCAAGAGAGCAACCAAAGTCAGAGAGCACCAATGACCTCACAGTCGTTGTCGTCTCCTCCTCCTCCTCCTCCTCCTCCTCCTCCTCCTCCTCCTCCTCCTCCTCCTCCTTCCTGCAAACCTCACTCCCTTCTAGCTCTGATGATGTTACTGAGTTTGGTAATTAAATGTCTGCAAGAGAGCAACCAAAGTCAGAGAGCACCAATGACCTCACAGTCGTCTCCTCCTCCTCCTCCTCCTCCTCCTCCTCCTCCTCCTCCTCCTCCTCCTCCTTCCTGCAAACCTCACTCCCTTCTAGCTCTGATGATGTTACTGAGTTTGGTAATTAAATGTCTGCAAGAGAGCAACCAAAGTCAGAGAGCACCAATGACCTCACAGTCGTCTCCTCCTCCTCCTCCTCCTCCTCCTCCTCCTCCTCCTCCTCCTCCTCCTCCTCCTCCTCCTCCTCCTCCTCCTCCTCCTCCTCCTCTTCCTCCTCCTCCCTGCAAACCTCCCTCCCTTCTAGCTCTGATGATATTACCTAGTTTGGTAATTAAATGTCTGCAAGAGAGCAACCAAAGTCAGAGAGCACCAAGGATCCCACAGCAGGATGGAGAATTTGACCATCCCTGTCGCTCTACCTGGAGATGTTTCTAAGAATGCCATCCAAAACCAACAGGAGATCGGATCGCTTCCAATTCTGACTGCCCAGGAATTTCTCCCTCTTTTGTTCAGAGCACCTCCTGAAAGCCACCTGGCTGACAAGCCTCACCTTGCTTTGCCTTTTGGGAGAGAAGGTTTAATTGCTCAGCCCCCACCCTCTTGGGGGTGTCCCCCCCTCCACCCCCGCCTCTCCTTCCCCCCCCCACTGCTCATTCTCTGCCTGGCTTAAGGCTATAATTCCTCTCTGACTGCTCAGGCAAAATTTTGCCCTTTTTCCCTTCACAAAAAAGGAAGGAAGGAAACAGCAGCATTATTTCTCGGCTCGCTTTTAAGTCATTTGCTGGAAGAGAAGTGGGGGAATTAAAGCACATTTCCAGCTTGGTGGGGAAGAGGAATTAAGAGCCAGGGTGAGTAGAGGCACGTGGGCATAGATATGTACAGAGATGAATGGACACATACGCACAGAGCCGAGGGAGGGGGCCACTTTTTAAATAAAGGAATTGCAATGAGGAGTTCTTTATCCAAATCTAAGTGGGTCAGAGGCCCCCGGAGCCAAAGTCAATAGTTTTTAAGAGCAAGAAACGAACACCCAAAGTCAGCAGGGAACAGAAAGGCCAAATCAGAACGACAGAATAACAAGAGTTGGAAGGCACCTTGGAGGTCATCTAGTCCAACCCCCTGCTCGGGCAGGAGACCCTATACCCATGATGGCGAACCTATGGCACGCGTGCCAGAGGTGGCATGCAAGAGCCCTCTCTGTGGGCACATGCGCCATCACCAGCTGGTCTTCATTTATTTATTTATTAGTTAGACTTCTATACCGCTTCATAGTGTTTTACAGCCCTCTCTAAGCGGTTTACAAAGTTAGCATATAGCATATTGCATATTAGCATTAGCCTATTGCCCCCTAACAATCTGGGTCCTCATTTTACCCACCTCGGAAGGATGGGAGGCTGAGTCAACCTTGAGCCGGTGGAGATTTGATCCGCTGATCTGCTGAACTAGCAGTCAGCTGAAGTAGCTGCAGTACTGCACCCTAACCACTGCGCCACCTCGGCTCATGTGTGCCGGAGAGCCTGAAAACGGCCTGATCTTTAGCCATTTTGGGGGCGTTTTCAGGCTGTTTTTCAAGCATTTTCGGGCCATTTTTTTTGAATCAAAAACAGCCTGAAACTGGCCTAAAAACAGCCTGCAAAATGGCTCAAAAAATGGCCAAAAACCAGCGTGCGCTGGCCAGCTGGTTTTTGGGTTTCCAGCACTCCGCATGCATGCGTTTTGGTCTGGGCACTCAGTGCCGAAAAGGTTCACCATCACTACCCTATATCAGTGATGGCTAACCTTTTTGCCATTGCATGCCAAAAGAGGGGGGAGCGCGGGGTGTCACACATGTGTGTGCTCACACCCATAATTCAATGCCCCCCTGGGGCCCGCCCCCCATACCGCATTTGGCATGCGATGGCATGGTGGGCCCAGTAGGCCTGTTTTTCGGCCTCCCCAGGCTTCAGATGTGAAGTTTCCGAAAGATGCCCTAATTAACTTGAAAGCTTTGTAAGTTGACATCAGAGACTTTCTTGGAGCCTGGGGAGGGCGAAAACAGCCTTCCCCCACCTCCCTGGAGGTCCTCCGGAGGCTGGAAATGACCCATTTTCTGATTTCCAGTGGGCCCGGAAGGCCCAAAAATCAGCTGGCACGCTGGAGCTGAACTAGGGCAATGCTCGCGTGCCCACAGATATGGCTCCACGTACCATCTGTGGCACGCGTGCCATAGGTTCGCCATCACGGCCCTATATCATTTCAGACAAGTGGTCGTCCAATCTCTTCTTAAAAACCATCCAGTGTTGGAGCGCTCACAACTTCTGGAGGCAAGTCGTTCCGCTGATTAACTACTTCTGAGTAGTTAATGGATTTGAAATAGCAACTCGGAGCAATCCCATTGTCCCAGCGTTTCTTAATCTCAGCAACTCTTAAGATGCGTGGAGTTGAACTCCCAGAATTCCCCAGCCAGCACGGGGCAAATTGAGTTTTTCCTCAAAGACGTTTCGCTTCTCATCCAAGAAGCTTTCTTCCGTTCCGACGTCAGAACGGAAGAAAGCTTCTTGGATGAGAAGTGAAACGTCTTCGAGGAAAAACAAAGAAAGTCGAATTGCCTTTCGCAAAAGCATCTTTGGGACATGGATGACTGAGAATCTCCACAGACAGAAGAAGTAGGAGGTAATTATTCTAGAAGGTTCCACCCATTGTGGCCACCATCTTACAAATGGCCAAGCCGAGTGTCATCTGAAATGAGCTGCCCCCGGAGATACGGCGGATCCCGGATCTTCGCACCTTTCGTCGCTGCCTAAAGACGTTTTTATTCCAGCAAGCCGGGCTGGCCTAACTCTTTTAAATTGTTTTAATTCTTAAATTGTTAATTATTGGTCTTCATATGGGGGTGTTTTAATTGTGGGCCAAATTAATTTAATTGGATTTTAATACTGTTTTTAAATTTTGTATTTCTTGTGTTTTATCTGTTGGCTGTTCACCGCCCCGAGTCCTTCGGGAGAAGGGCGGTATATAAATATAAACAAACAAATAAATAAATAAATTTGCAAGTGGTTCATGGGACATCCTCAGATTTGCAAATGTGCCAAGCGTATCCAATGGAAAAAGGAGACGCAAGAGACTGGGTGGAGAATTCAACGTTAAGTAGCAAATCCATAATTAATTCCCCATGTTGGCTTGCGAAAACGGCAACTCCAGCCTTTATTTTTCCCCCGTTCCCTTTACGTGAAAACGGGAGAGCGATCCAAACGAGCTTCGGAATGCAGGACTCTAATGGGGAATGTCTGACTAACTGAATGAAATTGCCCAATCAATATTCTGGATCCAAACAAAACATTTTGACATTTCTAAAGGAGGCCTTTTGTTCCCCAAACTGTTGAGATCTGGCCGCTTCGTCAAATGTTTGCATTCCCGGAGCCTCAGCTGGCACAGAACATCTGAAGGCTGATGGATGCAGTTTCCCTCCTTCCCACGTCAGTTCCAAGCAGCATCAGAATGTCAATTGCTTTCGCGACGGACAAAAACAGAGGCCGCCCGCCTGCCTTTCAGCTGAGTTTGAGCGCAGAGGTGAACAAAGCTGCCTTGAACTAAAGTAGACCTTTTGACCATCCAATTCAGGTCTGTTTACTCCTAAATTTCAGAGGTGGTATTCAGCCGGTTCGCACCGAACTGGTAGCGGCGATCGCAGGTGGGTTTGCCCACCCACCCCGGCTCCAAGTCGTGATATTTAGGCACGTTTTCGAGGCTGGGCGCATGCATAAAAGGCGTGCGAGCGAGCAAAGCACATGCTCGAAAAGTTGGGCACACGGAAAGCTGGGCATATGCGCGGCGAACTGGTGATAAAGGTGAGTGAAACCCACCTCTGCCTACCTTCTCTATTCTAGCATCCTCCAGATATGCCAAGTGTAGATCCCATGAAGTGTAGGCCCCAGTGATTTTACAAGCATAGAAATTATTTCAGGCAGCCCAAGACTTTACAAAGAGTTGCTCAGGGACTGTTTGAAGTTAAGACTTCAGAATTTAGAATAGCTTCATTGTCCCTTTCAAAGGTACACTAATCGGCATACATTATTATTATTATTATTATTATTTTAAATTTGATTTATAAGCCGCCCTTCTCCAGAGACTCAGGGCGGCTTACAATGTGCTAAGCCAGTGTTTCCCAAACTTGGCTATTTTAAGATGCATGGACTTCAATTCCCAGAATTCCCCAACCAGTATGCCTGGTTGAGGAATTCTGGGAGTTGAAGTCCATACATCTTCAAAGGGTCAAGTTTGGGAAACACTGTGCTAAGCAATAGCCTTCATCCTTTTGTATATTTATACAAAGTCAGCTTATTGCCCCCACAAACCGGGTCCTCATTTTACCCACCTTAGAAAGGATGGAAGGCTGAGTCAACCTTGAGCCTTGGCGAGATTCGAACCTGCAGTAATTGCAGGCAGCTGGTCTTAATAACAGGGTGCTTTAGACCACTGTACTACCAAGGATCTTTAAAATAATAAATAATAAGATAGGCTTAAGATACAGAAGGATCTTGACAGACTTGAACATTGGGCGCTATCTAACAAAATGAAATTCAACGGTGGAAAAAAACAAGGTTCTACATTTAGGCAAGAAAAACAAAATGCACAGGTACAGTGTATGTGGTACCTTGCTTAATAATGGTGACTGTGAGAGGGATTTTGGAAGTCCTAGTGGACAATCACTTAAAGATGAGCCAGCCATGTGCAGCAGCTGCCAAAAATGTGACTGGGTGGGCATGGCCAACTTTATATCATTTATGTCAAGGGGCGCCTCGCCAGCCTCTACTCACCCCTCGCCTGCCAGCCACTCCTCGACTGCCCACCCGGGCTCCTCAGGGCCCCAACAGGAAACAGTTGCTGGAGCTAAGCAGCCACCAGGAGAAAGAGTTGGCAAAACAGCTCAGTTCAAATTGGATCTGACTGAGAAGGAGGCTCAGCAGAAGCACCTCACTGAGGACTAGGAGCATAAGCTTTCCAAGCAGAGGAAAGACCTGCGGGAGTGCAAGGCCAGGTACCAGCACCTGGAGGCTCAGCGGGCTGAGATTGTCAGCCAGTTCCAGGCCATGATTCAGTCCCACTGGAACGAGGTCCTCCGGCTCTTTGCCACCAGCGGTACTTCCCTCCAACCTTCGCCCAAAGCCCCACACCAGGAGGCTGAAGCAGATCCCAAGTCAGAATTTCTGCCCCCCTTTGACCCATACAAAAAGACCCCAGAGGGAGAGACTCTCTGCAGCAACACAAATGTTCATTGCACGTATCCATCCCAGGAGCCGGAATTTGAGGACTTCTGATTTAGTACAATATAAAAAAATGCAAATAATTTTTCTGCGGACCACCAAAATTTTCTCACGGACCACCAGTTGGTGATCGCTGCACCACACAACTTTGGGGATTAGGATCAATCGCGAAACAGCAACAAGATTCATGTCCTGAACTCCCCCAGAATGTTGAATATAGATTTCAGAAATCATAGTGGAACAGGGAAAAAAAACAGACACCAAGCTGCAAGGGGATAGATGCTTAACCCTTGGTGCAGTTGTAAATCTCCAGGGAGCTCAAAGGAGGCACCAGAACCAATACACAAAAGATTCCTGAGTCCAGAAGAGAGGAGAATACATTAAAAAAAAGAGAGAGAGACTCGGAGTAACTCCATCTTAATTACGCTAAGTGTAAGTTGGTTTGGAGAATTGCTTTGGCAGGATGTCAAGACTCATGCCAAGTCCTTCAAAGCTGGCCAACTCAAGAAACGAGAACTACTCGCATTTTCTGGAATGCTCTTTATTGCTATTAGTCTAATGCGGTGCGTTTCTCAACCTTGACAGCTCGGAGAATGGGTGGACTTCAATTCCCAGAATTCCCCAGCCAGGGAGGTTGAGAATCCCTGCTCCAAGGTAACACGATTTTGAAAGTCTACAAAGCCATTCCCCGGATCAAGGTCTACCTAGCGTAATCAAAGCATGCCTAGCCATTACTCCGAGTCTCTTTTTGACGTTTCCTTCTCTCTCCTGGATTCAGGAATCTTTTCTGTGAACGGTTCTGCTTCAGAGATTTACAGATTGGAAGGGACTTTATGGGTCATCTAGTCCAACCTCTCACCCAAACAGACCCTCACCATTTCTGACAAATGGCAGTCCAGTCTCTTCTTGAAAGCTTCCAGTGATGAAGCTTCCACAATTTCCAAAGGCAACTTCTGTTCCATTGGTTAATTGTTCTCACTGTCAGAAAATTCCTCCTTATTTCAAGGTTGAATCTCTCCTTGATCAGTTTCCATCCATTATTCTTTTTTCTGGCCTTCAGGTGCTTTGGAAAATAGCTTGACCCCCTCCTCTCTGTGGCAGCCCCTCAAATATTGGAAGACTGCTATCATGTCTCGAATACCACTTTAGATTGAACTGAAAAGGGAAACAACAAGAGAGAGGGGAAGGAGTAGAGAGAGAGAGGAAGGGAGAGGAGAAAGAAGAAAGGGAAAAGGGAGAGGAAGAAAAGGGAAGGGAAAGAGGAGTAGAAGAGAAGGTTAGAAGGGGGGGAAGAAGAGAGGAGTGGGGGAAGGGAAGGGGAAGTAGGAAAGAGAAGGAGAGGAAGAAAGAAGAAAGGAGGAGGAGAAGGAGGAAGGAAGAGAAGGGGAGGAGGAGAAGAAGAAAAGTTGGAGTAAAAGTAAATGGTAAAAGAGCAGCCCCGAAAAAGTAAAAATGAAAGTTAAAAGATAAGGTGAATGAAAAATGATGGATAAATGATTGTAAATGTGTTTATGAGAAATAAAAATAAAAAAATATTGGAAGACTGCTATCCTGTCTCCCCTGGTCCTTCTCTTCACTAGATTAGCCATGCCCAGTTCCTGCAACCGTATATCGTATGTTTCCTTCTCTGCATTCCCAGGATCTGCTGGCCTTCCACCACAGGCGTAGACAACACTGAGTTAGGAAGAACCTTCCAGCAGATATTCAAACACACCTAGTTTTCCAGTATTTCAACCAAACCACCTCACTGGTATCCTGGCAAGAACAGGTAAACCCAAGTCATCTCCATACCCTGGGAAAAGTAGCTGCACATCCTCAACCTGCTCCCGATAACATCAGAATAGAGTTATTTTTGGGATGGTAGCGAATGAGTAACCCTTGTCTGAATCTTGATCTGACTCATGCCATGCTTTGGCTGCCCGTCACTGCGCCGAGAGGAAGAAGAGAAGAGCTTCGTGTAGGAAATGTCATGTTTCATTCCAGGATGATCTGCCTCAGTACACAATGTTAAAAAAAAAATAAACTCTGACTGAGGGATTGGTGGGAAAACAACCAGGAAATTCACAGACGTTCAAAATTGGGAATCTTTCCACCAGATTTCTGTTGCTGTTGAAGCAAGGAAGGCTTCTCTTTGGCTAACCTAGATTTTCACCTGAGTCACCTCTTTTGTGGACGCTGCATTGGCTTCCAATTTGCTCGCTTTAGTCTTTAATATGTGGTGTGAAGGGCTATTTCCTTGCTTTATTACTTTTACAGGTAGGTCCAAATCAATTCCAGACCCAATTCGCTGGTTGTCATCTTTAAAGCCCTCTATGGCCTTGGATGCAATGGCTCAGTGGCCAAGATGCTGAGCTTGTCGATCGAAAGGTTGGCAGTTCAGCGGTTCGAATCCCTAGTGCCGCGTAACGGGGTGAGCTCCCGTGACTTGTCCCAGCTTCTGCCAACCTCGCAGTTCGAAAGCACGTAAAAAAATGCAAGTAGAAAAATAGGGACCACCTTTGGTGGGAAGGTAAAGGGACATGGTGGCTCGGTGGCTAAGATGCTGAGCTTGTCGATCGAAAGGTCGGCAGTTCAGTGGTTCGAATCCCTAGTGCCACCTAATGGGGTGAGCTCCCATTCCTTGTCCCAGCTTCTGCCAACCTCGCAGTTCGAAAGCAGGTCAAAAATGCAAGTAGAAAAATAGGGACCACCTTTGATGGGAAGATAACAGCGTTCTGTGCACCTTTGGCGTTGAGTCATGCCGGCCACATGACCACGGAGTCGTCTTCAGACAGTGCTGGTTCTTCGGCTTTGAGACGGAGATAAGCACCGCCCCCTAGAGTCAGGAACAACTAGCATGCATGCGCGAGGAGAACCTTTACCTTTACCTTACGGCCTTGGACCGGATTGTTTGAAGGACCGTTGTTTGAAGGACAGTCTTTTCCGAAATATATCTACCCAATCCACCAGAACAGGAAGGCAAGGGATGTTATGGATCTCCTCTTTTAAGGAGGTCCATCTGGTGAAACTAAGAACGACCTTCTCTTCCTTTGGAATATCATCCCTCCAGAAATAATATTGGCCTTCACACTTCAAGAAAGATCCTGAAGATGTGGTTTTGCCAACAGGACCTCAGGATGATGCAGAGCCCATCAATTGGTTGTTTAATTGTTGTCACCAGTTGTTGGGTAGCCATATAAATTTTCTTAATGAATAAATAAAGTTCACAGGTGCCCCCAAATCCCATTTCCCTCTGGGTCCAACCTTGCAACAAATCTCAGCAAGAGATGAACTTAGTCCATTAATGAGCCATGATGGCGCAGTGGTTAGAGTGCAGTACTGCAGGCTACTTCTGCCGATCACCGGCTGCCAGCAGTTTGGCAGATCGAATCTCACCAGGCTCAACGTTGACTCAGCCTCCCGTCCTTCCGAGGTGGGTAAAATGAGGACCCAGATTGTTGGGGGCAAGAGGCTGACTCTGTAAACCCCTTAGAGAGGGCTGGAAAGCACAGTGAAGCGGTACATAAGTCTAAGTGCTATTGCTATTAGTCTCATCCAGGAAGATTTATTTATTTTATTTATTTATTTGATTTGATTTCTATAGAAAAGATGGGGCATTTTTCTCTACTCACCCCTGAAAAGAGGTCAATAAAATACGTGATGCGCAGGGCTATTTTGGTTTCCAAAAAGAAATTCATTTTTACCATTTCACACGCAATAAAGGAGAAGGAAAGGAGGGGGAAAATGAAACCACGGGTGATTTATTACCAAGGTGGCAGGAGCTACTTGGCCTTGTAGACCTTGGCGTGAGATTCTCTGCAGGCCTTGAGAAGAAGATCCACTCCATCAATGCAATCCCCATTCCCACCCCACTCCAGGGGAAGGATACTACAAAATCCCTATTCCCACCCCACTCCAGGGGAAGGATACTGCAAAATCCCCATTCCCACCCCACTCCAGGGGAAGGATACTGCAAAATCCCCATTCCTACCTCACTCCAGGGGAAGGATACTACAAAATCCCCATTCCCTCCCCAGTCCAGGGGAAGGATACTGCAAAATCCCCATTCCTTGAGCTCTGTTGTTCCTCATGTCCACTGCTAAAAAAAAAAAAAATCCCCATTCCCACCCCACTCCAGGGGAAGGATACTGCAAAATCCCCATTCCTTGAGCTCTGTTGTTCCTCATGTCCACTGCTAAAAAAAAAAAAAAAAAAAAAAAAAAATCCCCATTCCCACCCTACTCCAGGGGAAGGATACTACAAAATCCCCATTCCCTCCCAACTCCTGGGAGAAGGATATGGCAAAATCTCCATTCTCACCCTACTCTGGGGCCAGCCAGAGGTGGCATTTGCCGGTTCTCCCAAGTGCTCAAAATTTCCGCTACCAGTTCTCCAGAACCTGTCAGAACTTGCTGCATTTCACCCCTGATATCAATACATATCAATACCAGTAGCTTTTCAGATGTGGGAGGAAAAACCAAATTATGGCAGAATTCTCCCTTCGTGGGACAGGAGACCTTCAGCCCTTGCGAAAGTTATAGATTTAGACAAATGGTTGCGTAGAAGGCAAGTCCCTACACCAAATCTGTCAGGGGTAAGTATTTATTTACAGACGTTTGATTTTACGCTTCATTCATGCCTGAGAAGCTACTGTTCCCTTCTAATGAGGAATGTTAATATTTCATTTCTCTTTTGTTTTTCTTAACAGTCGTATTTTGCTTGCCAGGTGGGTCTAGGAAGCAGCGAAATAAACAAGCAGAGATCTGTTCAGGCCGAATGGCCAGGATGGATTTGATTTGTTTCATCAAAGCCATTTCTGTATTGTTTCGATCTGCCTTTCCAAATCAGCTTCTCACAATAAGTCCAAACGATTCGGGGAAATAATTCAGTTTGCGTGGGTGGGAAGGGGCCACCTTCTCAGCCGGTGTTCGAACGCCAGAGGCACCGGGTTATTCTGCAATTTATTATTAATTCAACGTATTTACACGGCCATCCAACTCACACGTTTACAACAACATCAAAACCATCACATTCCCCGCACCCACCCCTATTTTGGCAGCAATCAGATCAACCACACAATCATTTTGAGCCGAAGAAGCTTCTTGGATCAGAAGTGAAACATCTTCAAAGGAAAAAAAAAAACCAGAAATGCGTTGCCTCTTGACAAAAAGCACCTTTTTTAAAAAAAAATTGATTTATATGCCGCCCTTCTCTGGAGACTCAGGGCAGCTTACAATGTGCTCAGCAATAGCCTTCATCCTTTTGTATATTTATACAAAGTCAGCTTATTGCCCCCACAAACTGGGTCCTCAATTTACCTACCTTAGAAAGGATGGAAGGCTGAGTCAACCTTGAGCCTGGCGAGATTCGAACCCTGCAGTAATTGCAGGCAGCTGGTCTTAATAACAGGGTGCTTTAGACCACTGTACTCCCAAGGCTCAGTGGCACCTGTGGGACACACAATCATTTCCATTTGGGATCTCCAGGCTTCCAGACGAAACTTAGACTTCAAAACCCTTCAGCAAAGCAACAGGGTGAAGGCACTGGTGGGGATTCAGCCAGTTCGCACCACTTCTGGAGAACCGGTTGTTAACTTTCTGGGCAGTTTGGCAAACTAGTTGTTGGAAGAAATCATTAGGGCAGAGAACCGGTTGTTAAATTACTTGAATCCCACTACTGGGTGAAGGCCATTTGTATCCCAGGGGGAATGATGTTCCACAGAGAAGGAGCCACCACTCAGAAGGTCCTCAAAGAGAGAAGAGTTTCTTCCTTGAGAAGAAACTTACCGTATTTTTCGGAGTATAAGACGCTCCTTTTTCCCCCTCTAAAAGGGGGTGAAAATTTAGGTGCGGCTTATACACCGAATGTAGCCCCGCCCACCCACTGGCCCCCACCCTTTGGCCTCTGCCTTGTAGCAGTTACCTCCTTGCAAGCAAACAGCAAGAAAAAACAGCTCCTTTCAGCTTCAGCACAGGCTAATTAGCACAAGTTGATTGGATCGGCCTCCCAACTCTCAGCTGATTTGCTCTCAGCTGTTTTGCATGGGCCTCTGCTGCTTGCTGCAAGGAGGTAAATTGCTGGGAGCAGATTTATTTTTTTTCCCTTGTGCTAATCAAGCTATGCTGAAAACAAAACTGAAAGTAAAGCTGGCTGTTTGCTGTTTGCTGCAACGAGGCAAAATTGCTGGGAGGCAGAGGCAGATTTCTTTTTCTTATTTTCCTCACCAAAAAAGGTAGGTGCATCTTATACTTTGGTGAGTCTTATACTCCAAAAAAAATATGGTAAAACCAATCTCTGGTCAAAAATCGTGAACGGAGGCAGCCAATTCAACCTGATTTGAAACTTAGGTTTCAGGAACCTAACTTTACTTGGAATTTGAATGACTGCTGTCTTTCAAATGGCTTGCAAAATCTAGAAACGGCTTGGCAGGTTGGCTTGGAACAGCTGACATCCAGCAAATCAATATTTTTAACACCGCCAAACCACGACACCTGCCTATCTCAGATGGATACAAATCCCAGGTAAATATTGGCTGACTGTGCGACCAACCTTAATAATAATAATCCTTCCATCCACTGTTACCTTCACTTGAGGAGACATGCCCAGATCTGAACTGCTACGGGTAATTTTTGAAACTACGGATTGACACCATGGAACAATGAGCTTCAAACCCAACAAAGAGCTTCTACACCAACCAGGTTTATCACTGCCTATCATCTCTCCAAAACAGGTGAGATAAAGATCTACCTCGATAAAGATCTATCTACATAAAAGTTGATCTACCCGTGCTTTTATTAAACGGGAATATTAACCCGGGCTATATAATTGGCAGTCCCCAAATCTGTTGGGAGTTCCACAGATCCGGCCAAGAGAAGCTAATGCTTCTTGTTTACTTCTTCCAGAACATCTTTCCACATATCCAGTTCAAGTATCAACAAGCTGATGGGGGAACCGTCCCTGAGAGAACCGAAGAGCATCGTCAACAACAAGGAGGGCGAGATGCCTTTGTGTCAATCCCAGTTCTTGAAGAAAAACAAAACAAAACAAACAAAATTCCAACAGAGGTTGACCGACATCCATCACAACGTCCAGATGACAGACAGAGCAGAAGGCGGGGGCAAAATTACGTCACGTGGACAAAGTCACCACAGGCTGTTGTAACAGGTGAGGAGGAGGAGGAGGAGGAGGAGGAGGAGGAGGAGGAGGAGGAGGAGGAGGAGGAGGAGGATGTGCAGTAATTTTTTAAAAAAATTCACCCGAAACCTCCCAAGGAGAGGAGAAGAAAAGTCCAGGTCCAGAAGAGTCCGTGTTGTGTTGATATTTTTTTTCTTGTTCTGCCACCTGAGAAGATCCTTCCTTGTCTTTGTCTTCAAAGGTGTGGCTTTTTTTTTTTTCTTTCTTGGACTTTCTTGGGTTTTTTTTCTTTTTTTCTTTGAAAACATTTCGCTTCTCATCCCAGAAGCTTCTTCAGAAGAACTTCAGAGAAGTGAAGAAGCTTTTGGGATGAGAAGCGAAATGTTTTCAAGGGGGAAAAAAAGGAAATGAAGAAAGTTCAGTTGCCTTTTGGGGAAAGAAAGCACTTTTGGGACAACCATGAATAGACGATTGGGAGCCTCCACAGACACTTCCTTCTCCTTCTCCCTTCGACCCAATGCTATACAGCTAGTCCTCGACTTACAACAGTTGGGTAAGGGACCGTTCGAAGTTACATCATCACAGAAAAAAAGTGACTTAGGACCGATTTTCACACTGAGGACCGTTTCAACATCTCCATGGTGAGGAGATTTACATTCGGATGCTTGACAAGTGACTCGCATTAATGACGGTGACAGTGTCCTGGGGGCGGGGTCACGTGATTCCCTTTTGCGACCTTCGGACAAGCTAAGTCAATGGAGAAACCAGATTCACTAACTTAACAACGGCAGTGATTCACTCAACAACGGTGGCCAGAAATGTCAAATGGGACAAAACTCGACTTAACACATTTCTCATTTAGCAATGTAAGTTTTGGGCTCAGCTGTAGCCATAAATTGAGGACTACTTGTATAATCCCCTGCATTTTGTTGATAGCTGCTTTCTCCTTCCCCTCTTACTCCATGCCACTCCTCAGACTGACTGCTTAAAATGCAGATTCAGGTACAAAGAAATAAAGGAAAAACCGACATTTCCGATAGCCCAATTCACCCACTCCTCACTCCCAGTTATGCCAACCTTTTCAACCAGCCACAACTGTATTTTTCTCCCTCCCTCCCTCCCTCTCTCTTTCCTCTTTCTTTTCTGTCTCTCCCTCCCTCCCTCCCATCTCTCTTTCCTCTTTCTCTCTTTCGTCTCACTCTTTTTTTTTCTCCTCTCTTTTCTCTTTCTCTCTCTCTCCTCTCTTTCTTTCTCTCTTTCTCTTTTCTCTTTCTCTCTTCTCTCTCTCTGTTTCTCTCTTTCTCTTCTCTCTCTCTCCATTTCTCTTTTCTTTCTCTCTTTTTTCTCTTCTCTCTTTTCTTTTTCTCTCTTTTCTCTTTCTCTTTTCTCTTTCTCTTGCTCTCCGTTTCTCTTTCTCTTTTCTCTCTCTCCCTGTCTCTCTGTTTCTCTTCTCTGTCTCTGTTTCTCTGTTTCTCTTTCTTTTTTCTCTCTCTCCCTGTGTCTCGCTCTCTTTTCTCTTTTCTCTCTCTCTCTTCTCTCTCTTTCTCTTTTCTCACTCTCTCTCTCCGTTTCTCTTTTCTCTCTCTCTCTCTCTCTCTCTCTCTCTCTCTCTCTCTCTCTCTCTCTCTCTCTCTCTGAATTTCCTGGAGACCAAACGGAGCATCTATTAATTTACATCCCCCTTTCAAAGCTATTAGGCCTCAGGTTACATAAGACCCGACTTCTATAAATTGGTGGTTATATGAAAAATTGTCGACATGCTGCTTTTATAGTTGTGTGCACAACAGAAATATTTACATTACACGTAGAAAGCTGTGTGTTTATGTTAACTGCCTTGAAACCTGCCTTAATGCAAAAAGGAAAAAATAAAATAAAAGGAAAAAAAAATCAGGTCACACATGGCTTTCCAGAAGGGAACAGTTACATAAGTCACCCTGCTGGATTCTGAATGAAATATACAATTTAATTTTAGACGCAGGCAAGAATGGATCCTCGGCTTAAAAATATACACATCTGGAACTTAAGCAAAGGAGGGCTTACTAAAATCCAGTGGTTTCTGCCAATAATTACTGCTGGTTATCATCTCTCTCTCTCTCTCTCTCTCTCCCCCCTCAATCTTTCTCTCTCTCTCTCTCTCTCTCAATCTTTCTCTCTCCTTCAATCTTTCTCTCTCTCTCTCCCTCTCTCTCCAATCTTTCTCTCTCCCCTTCTCTCAATCTCTCTCTCTCCTTTCAATCTTTCTCTCACTTCCCTTCTCTCAATCTCTCTCTCTCTCTTTCAGTCTTTCTCGCTCTCTCTCCCTCCTCTTCTCTCAATCTCTCTCTCTCTCCTTCAATCTTTCTCTCTCTCCCCTTCTCTCAATCTCTCTCTCTCCTTCAATCCGTCTCTCTCTCTCTCTCAATCTCTCTGAATCTCTCTTTCTAATTTCTTAGAAATATTCTGCTTTTCCCCTGAATAGCTGCAAAGCTGCTCTTTAACAAGGATAGAAAACAAATATTTGAAGGAGGCAAGGGAGCTGCCGATGACCCCCTCCCCTTCAAAATACATAAAATAAACCTCATGGGAGTGAATGTTGTGGCTGTAAAAACATCAGCCCAACCTTCAGCAATCTTCCCAGGTAGCATTTTCCAGCTGAGAGGACTTCAACCTCCCCAGAATTCTCCAGATGCTGGTGCTCAGAGGTTCTCCTTAAGAGATGGCACCAGCTGTCCTTATTGAATGCTAGGGAGGGGGCACCTCACAATAGCCCACTTCTTTAGGAAAACCACCCCAAAGGACACCTGAGCAGAAGAATCGTGTGGAACATCAGAAAAATCAACTGGTTCTGGGGCAGAACCAAGAACCACACAGGACATTCATTCGCCGATTAAAAACAGATGTGGCTACTGCGAGTCCAGTGGGATTCTACCAGTTCGGGCAAACCGGTAGCTCCGACGATCAGCTAGGAGAGAACTAGTTCGTTCCAACGATCAGATGGGGCCACCCACCCGCCCGCGCTATTTTCCTACCTTTATCTACTCAGCTGATTTGCGCGGCAGAGCTGATTGCCACGTGAATCAGCTGTGTTACGCCTCCAAAGAAACCTGGAAGTGAAGATTTCTTCAAACTGTGCATGCTGAACTGGTTGTTGAACCGGGAGGATCTCGCCAGGGGTGAAATCCAGCAGGTCCTGACAGGTTCTGGAGAACTGGTAGCGGAAATTTTGAGCAGTCTGGAGAACCGGTAGCGGAAATTTTGACTAGTTCAGAGAACCGGCAAATACCACCTCTGGCTGGCCCCAGAGTGAGGTGGGAATGGAGATTTTGCAATATCCTTCCCCTAGGAGTGAGGTGGAAATGGAGATTTTGCAGTATCCTTCCCCCAGGACTGGGGTGGGAATGGAGAATTTGCAGTATCCTTCTCCTGGAGTGGGGTGGGACTGGAGATTTTGCAGTATCCTTCCCCTGGAGTGGGGTGGGAATGTAGATTTTGCAGTATCCTTCCCCTGCAACGCCCACCAAGTCACGCCCACTAAGCCACACCACGCCCACCAAGCTACGCCCACAGAACCGGTAATAAAAAAATTTGAATTTCACCACTGGATCCCACCACTGTGTGAGTCCATCTTTCTTTTCTGGCTGGCAAAACATAAGAAGTTCACTTTGATTTTTGCTGACCCTCAGCTGCCCATAACGTGAAAAGAAATGTCTTTTGCTCAGCATAAGCTCCCTAACAGGGTTAGCAAACTCGGCCGAATGCGTTCCTGAAAAAATTTCCACGGGATCTGAAATTCTGCAGAAGTGCGCATAACTTGGAAGCCAGCATCGGCATAGTTTCTTGGAAATAAGCTTCACGGTGGAATTAAAACCCACTTATCCAGGATTAAAGGCCGCTGAACCCAGGGAGGATTACTTCCACGAGGACGGTGCATGAGGGTTTTGTCTGATTTTGGATTAATTTGCAGCCCAATCTTCCTCGAACAAAGACGCCATTGAACTCAATGGAAGCCTCTTCTAAGGAAGTTGTGAGTCGGATTTTGCCTCAATGCAACACCAGGCAGTCCGTCCTTTGATCTGGGACAGCTTTCGTATTGTCATTTCTGTCCTAATTATTCCCCTTTGCTGGCTATGGGCAAAACCAACATTCCTGGCATTATTTTATACTCTGCTTTCAAGCAGTCTTCAACTTACAACCATTGGCCACCGTTTGACGCTACAATGGCCCTGAAAATGTAACTTACGAGCACATGGACAGTGTTTGTTGATTCAACACGGTCAGTGGTAGGATTCAAATAATTTAACAACCGGTTCTCTGCCCTAATGACCGGCTGGGTAGGCGTGGCTGGGTGGGCATGGCCAACTCAACATCACTCATATTGAGGAGCACCTCGTCTCGCCCGGCCTCTCCTTGCCACGCCCGGCTGCTCACCTCGCCGGAGTGAGTATTTTTCCAATAAAAAGAATGCTCGCCTTGTGCAAATAAATAACAAACATGTGGACTTCGGGTTTGATGCATCTTGCGAAGTATTACTGCTCATTCTAGTCTCCTTTCCTACTCCTAATAGGTCCATCTCAGATTGTAATTTACCTCTCTTCTCTTTTGCATCATAGAATATCATAGAACACTTTATTAGCTTCCACTCATTGTCCTTCCTTCCTTCCTTCCTTCCTTCCTTCCTTCCTTCCTTCCTTCCACTTTTTCTTCCTTCCATTTTCCTTCCTTCCTTCCATTTTCCTTCCTTCCTTCCTTCCTTCCTTCCTTCCTTCCTTCCTTCCTTCCTTCCATTTTTCTTCCTTCCATTGGTTTCTGGGATGGCTTCCAAGATCATCATGATCCCAGCACTATCTCTTTTCTGGCTAAATGATCACGGTGACCTGGCTAAAACTCTCCATCACCAGCCAAAGGTGAAGTGTGAAGGGACCCAGCAGGAAGCTTCTTCCCAATGTTTGCTTCAGACTTGACGGAGCCTTTAATTATTGTGATAATTTACTTCTCTCGCTGCATATGAGGTTCCCTTTTTTATGATGCTGTTAGCGGGCCTGAGCACAACGCTTGGGGATTATCCTTGGACACACAAATTGGCCCCCGTGTCTCTTTCCCCCCAACCCAAACAGATGGAAGCTCGGCTGAGAGGTATAACTTAGATCAGAATTCAAAAGCGCCACGTTTTAATGGTTGCCAAACGGTGACGGCTACATTTGCTCCTGGGAATTGTGTTTATTAATCTCCTTGCTCTTTTCTTTCGTTCCCTTTTTTTTTTTTCGGCGGCAGTAAGATGCATCTGACAGTCACCTCTTTGGGGAGAGAAAGGATGGGGCGGAAGAAGCGAACAGCTGTCATGACATGGAAGGAGCATAATAAAATCCGAAAGTGAAAAAATTTTTGCAATGCTAATTCCTTAATGTTCCAGTTTGCAACATTGTCGGGCATGGAGAGAACAAAGGAGCTTTTGGTGAAGATTGTCAAGAGGGGAAGAAGAAGGAGGAGGGGGAGGAGGAGGAGGAGGAGGAGGAGGAGGAGGAGGAGGAGGAGGAGGAGGAGGCACAGCCAAGACCTACTCAGGTTTCCCAAAATCTCTGCAGATACCTTTTAACTTTATTACTTTGCATTAGCAAGAACCGGGTTCAAATCCCTTACGGCTCAGCGTGATTTTCCTGGCCTCCATAACATGGAGGGATTCAGCCGGTTCTGTCCGGATTGCGTGAACCGGTAGTGGTGACTGGAGGAGGCTCCGCCCACCCGCCCGGATGTAATGCACGACTACTGCCCATGCGCAGACGGCCGTGCGCATGTGCAGAGGTGGCACGTGCGCTCACATTTGTGAACCGGTAGGGAAGGTAAGTGAATCCCACCTCTGCTCCGTAAGTGGCAACATCTGGCAGTCCTGGATTCAGAAGCTAAGCAGGGTCAGAACGGGGCTGGATTTGGATGGGAGCCTGCCAACAAGGTACATCTAGACTGGGAAGTTAAAAAAAAAAAACCAACAACACCAGAGAAGACTTCTCAAACTTTTCCCTTTGTTGTTGCGAAGTTGCATCCGACCCATCGCGACCCCATGGACAACGTTCCTCCAGGCCTTCCTGTCCTCCACCATCCTCTGGAGTCCATTTAAGCTCACATCTACTGCTTCAGTGACTCCATCCAGCCACCTCGTTCTCTGCCGTCCCCTTCTTCTTTTGCCCGCAATCCTTCCCAGCATTAGGCTCTTCTCCAGGGAGTCCTTCCTTCTCATTAGGTGGCCAAAGTATTTGAGTTTCCTCTTCAGGATCTGGCCTTCTAAAGAGCGTCAGGGTTGATGTCGTCTAGGACTGACCGGTTTGATGGCCTTGCAGTCCAAAGGAACTTGCAGGAGTTTTCTCCAGCACCAGAGTTCAAGTGCCTCAGTTCTTTGGCGCTCAGCCTTCCTTATGGTCCAACTTTCACAGCCACACATTGCAACTGGGAAAACCATCGCCTTGACTATACACACTTCTACTTTTCCTTTAATTACCCCCAAACGGTTTATCAGAAAGTCCTATTTACCTAATGTAGGCAAGACCCAACTTGACTCAGTTTAAATGTCCCTGCGGTAATTGGGTAATGGGTTTGTGCATCATTACACAATGAAGAAACCCCCTTTTGACACAGTTTGGGAAGCACTGAACAAAGAGAACCGGTTCGGTGCCGGCTTGGCCGAACCGGGCCGAACCGGGAGGAACCCACCACTGTACAACATCCCATATTTAAGAGCCGTTGGTGGGAAAAACAACACAAAGTTTGCATCATGGGGACTCGAAACACAGCAGAAGAGAAGAGAAAGAACGGGAGAAAATCATTAACTGCAGAAACTTGTAAACAGGAGTAGAACGACTGTGGCAAATGAAAACAAGGACGGTATCAATACAGGAAATCCCGACTTACAAACAGTTTGCTTAGTGACTGTTCAAAGTTACAACAGCACTGAAAAAAGCAACTTCTGATGATTTTTCACACTTATGACCAATGAGAATCCCCATGGCCAAGTGATCAAAATTCAGACCCTGGCAACTGACTCATATTTATGACCGTTGCAGTGTCCTGGGGTCATACGATCCCCTTTTGCGACTTTCTAATGAGCAAAGTCAAGGGCGAAATCAGATTCACTTAACAACCGTGGCGCTAATTTAATTGCAGCGATTCACCTAACAACGGTGTTCGTAACTGAACTGCAGTGATTTGCTGAACAACGGTGGCAAGAGAAAGGCCGTAACACAGAGCCAAGCTCGCTTAACAAATTGTCTCGCTTAGCCACAGAAATTTTGGGCTCCATTGCGGTCGTAAGCCGAGGACTATTGTACAGAAAACTACACACAGAAGGAGAATGACTGTGGTGAAAGAAAGCAAAGATAGTATCCATAGAACAGGTAGTATTCGACTTACAACAGTTTGTTAAGTGACGGTTGGAAGTTACACCGGCACTGAAAAAAGAGAGGCAAAACTCACTTAACGCGTTTCTCACTTAGCAACATAAAATCTGGGCTCAATTGTGGTCGCAATAATCAGTGCTTTGGGTGCGATCCCAAAACATCTGGTGCATCACTCGAATATCGTCGGCATTGACAAAAAAAATACCATCGGTCAATTGCAAAAAGGCAGCTTTGCTTGGAAGGGCTGACATCCTGACACAACACACTTTAATTACCAACCAAACGACAATATTTCTGCCTGTCTCGAGTCCTTGGGAAGGTCTCGACGGGGGGTGGGGGGATTAAAAATGCCAAATCCAGTCTGAACATCTGGCTGACCGCGTGACGGACACGATCATAATAATTCTCCCGATTTAGTTCGCTTATAAAAAAGGGGGGGCCTGTTTTGCAAAACACACTAACCCACCAAAAAGCTGGAAAGGTCAAGCCGAGATAGACAGCTTTGGACTGGATTTTGTGAAGGGATTCCGCTTTTCCAAGCTTGCAGCATGACAAAAAGGATAATTACGGTAAATGGAAAGGAAGTAATCCTCTCCCTTTGGAGGGATGGATCCAGGATATATGAATGCG
Organism: Pantherophis guttatus; assembly: GCF_059756535.1. Taxonomy (NCBI): domain Eukaryota; kingdom Metazoa; phylum Chordata; class Lepidosauria; order Squamata; family Colubridae; genus Pantherophis; species Pantherophis guttatus. The sequence continues at coordinate 29,087,532 of NC_142071.1, read as the reverse complement.
TTATCTATTTCTGATTTTTTTTAAAAAAAAAAAAAACAATTCAGTGTTTCAGAAAGGAGCGGATGGCGCCAAATGCTTCTCTATAATCTAGATTTAATGATAAGCTTAAGGGCGGAATTAATTTTATATCGCTATCAATAGTTATTATAGGAATCTTCTCGCTCTTTTTCTTTTCCTGCTTAATTTGCTTTTTCTTCCTGTTTTTTTTTTTTTCCCCTCACGTTAAAGTTAGCATAATCGGCATTATATATCTGGATTTATTTTTTCTTCAACGTATATGCTCGGGGTTTTTTTCTTTTCCCCTGAAGATGTTGCAGTGTTTTCCATTTCAGCACAACGGATAGAGACATAAACAGATGCATTATATGGATGGAGAGATAGAGAGAGAGGGAGAGAGGGAGGGGGAGAGAAAAGAGGGGAAGAGAGAGAGAGAAAGAGAGAGAGAGAGAGAGAGAGACAGAGACAGAGACAGAGACAGAGAGCAACGCTGAGGACCAAAATTTAGAATTTCACAACTGAAAGAAATATAGATGCATTGCAAGCTATTTTCCTAGGCACCTGAAGGCCAATCATAGAAACTGCTCAAGAAGAGATTCAACCTGGAAATAAGGAGATTTTCTGACAGTGAGAACAATCAACCAGTAGAACAGAAGTTGCCTTCAGAAGTTGTGAGAGCTTCATCACTGGAGGCTTTCAAGAAGAGACTGGACTTCCATCTGTCAGAAATGGTGTAGGGTCTCCTGCTTGGGCGGAGGGGTGGACTAAATGACCTATAAGGTCCCTTCCAACTCTGTTAATCTAATCTCAGGGGCTGCCACAAAGAAGAGGGGGTCAAGCTGTTCTCCAAAGCACCTGAAGGCAGGAGAAAGAAGCAACGGAAGGAAACTATTATCAAGGAGAGAAGCAAGCCTTCCAACTCTGTTAATCTGCTGTTGGGAAGATGCATTGCATGCATGGACGGACGGACAGACAGGGAGGCAATTCTGCACCACTGCAAAAAAATGTGGCCATGTCTTCTCCCTATTTTCACTCAGCCCTGTGCTTTTAGTCCGGGGACCAACACCGGGGATCAAAATTTAGAATTTCACAACTGAAAGAAAGACAGAGGTATTGCATGGATGGACAGACAGACAGGCAGAGGCAATTCGGCACGCCTATAATGAAATGTGCCCGAGATCTTCTCCTAAATTTCACCCCGCCCTGTGCTTTCAATCAATGACAATGCTGAGGATCAAATTTTAGGACTGTGTGTGCTCTTTTCCCAAAGTTATCTCTTCCTCGGCTATTGAACACATCTGTCTTTCTGGCATCCAGAAGGAGAAGAGGAGAAGATTACTGTCGACAGGCACAGATGGAGTCTTCCAGGTCCATCTGTGACAAGGCCGGAGAGGGAGAGAGGGTGGAACGTGGGTGGCCAGATGTCCAAGGAATTCTACAGCAAGCCAGGAAATATCCCCTTTGGGCAATGTCAGCATGGAATTCAACCTGAATTGAAGGGTGTTGTGGAGTAAAGATCTTGGCCAATATCAAATGTCCCACACCTTTTCCATCCTAGCTTCATCGATTGTTTGGGGCAAACTTCTCATGATCTCCTTTTGGTGGGGATGATGGTACTTTAGATGCTTTCATGAGGTCTTCAGTTGATATCCAGAGCTACAGAAGACCCACCAACATGAATTTTAGACCTCTAACCGGTGGTGGGTTGCTCCCAGTTCTGTCCGGTTCTATAGAACCGGTAGTGAAATCGACGGGAAGCTCCACCCACCTGCCTGGACGTCATAAATGACAATCTGCGCATGCACAGAAGCTTCTGTGCACGTGCGACCCCGTTGCAAACCAGTAGTAAAGGTAGTAAGGAGCCTTGGTAGTACAGTGGTTTAAAGCACCCTGTTATTAAGACCAGCTGCCTGCAATTACTACAGGTTCGAATCTCGCCAGGCTCAAGGGTGACTCAGCCTTCCATCCTTTCTAAGGTAGGTAAATTGAGGACCCAGATTGTGGGGGCAATAAGCTGACTTTGTATAAATATACAAAAGGATGAAGGCTATTGCTTAGCGCATTGTAAGCTGCCCTGAGTCTCCGGAGAAGGGCGGCATATAAATCAAATTAAAAAAAAAAAAGTAGAACCCACCCCTGTCTCTAATCATCCAAAACTGGCAACTCCCCCTTTTTTGCCATTGCAATGGGTTGATGCCCAAGGTTAGCTGTAAGAGCTAAGCTATGAGATAGAAAATGCAACACCGGATGGACCAAGCAGAAACAGGCACTTAGCAAACTCCATGTCTTGATACTACTCAGTCCCAGAAGCGAAAACACCAAGTCCTTTGACCCCCTGAGCCAAATGCCCTTCTGTAGCCCAAACTGATGGCTTGGTTGAGGCAGGCTGGTCTACATCAAAGATTGAATGTTACCCGTGTAAAATAACTACTGCCTAGTTCACTCGGTGGGACGCGGTGGCTCAGCGACTAAGACGCTGAGCTTGTCGATCGAAAGGTCGGCCGGTAGTTCAGCGGTTCGAACCCCTAGTGTGCCGCGTAATGGGGTGAGCTCCCGTTACTTGTCCCAGCTTCTGCCAACCTAGCAGTTTGAAAGCAGGTAAAAAATGCAAGAGGAAAAATAGGGACCACCTTTGGTGGGAAGGAAACAGCGTTCCGTGTGCCTTTGGTGTTGAGTCATGCCGGCCACATGACCACGGAGACGTCTTCGGACAGCGCTGGCTCTTCGGCTTTGAAACGGAGATGAGCAGGGCCCCCTAGAGTCGGGAACGACTAGCATGTATGTGCAAGGGGAACTCTCTCTGTCCCTCTGTCTTTCTCTCTCTCTCTGTCTTTCTCCCTCTTCCCCCTCTCTCTGTCGCTCTCTCTCCCTCTCCCTCCCTCCCTCCTTCTCTCTCTCTCTCTCTCTCTCTCTCTCTCTCTCTCTCTCTCTCTTCCCAATCATAAAGCCACTTGACAAGCATTGTTGTCCTTGGAATGGAAGGTTTTAAAAATAACCGGCTGTCTTTTGGCCGGTCCAGTGGACAATTCTAGATTCTGATTGTCCTGCAGGCTTCTAGTGTCCCAGTTCCACTTAATAGATGGCCCAGCTTTAGATGACTTCTTTTGTCTCCCAGCTACTCAGCACCGCAACAATGCAGGCACATGCAGGAGAGGGAAAATGCTTTGAAGGCAGGAGGAGACGCAGGGCGGGAGGGGAGAAAGGGCAAAAGAAATGAGTTGGGGGAGGAAGGAGGAGGAGGAAGCCTTCCAGCCACACAGCCAAGCCAGTTTCAGGAATTTTATAAAATATTTACCGGTCATCCAGGACCAGAAGGGGGGGGGAAAAAAAACCCAGTCAATTTTCATTGATTCAAGTGTGGTTTGTCACTGGAGGAGCACACATGTGTCTGTCTGTCTGTCTGTCTGTCTGTCTGTCTGTCTGTCTGCCTGCCTGCCTGCCTGCCTGCCTATCTATCTATCTATCTATCTATCTATCTATCTATCTATCTATCTATCTATCTATCATCTGTCTGTCTGTCTGTCTGTCTGTCTGTCTGCCTGCCTGCCTATCTATCTATCTATCTATCTATCTATCTATCTATCTATCTATCTATCTATCTATCTATCATCTATCTATCTATCTATCTATCTATCTATCTATCTATCATCTATCTATCTATCTATCTATCTATCTATCTATCTATCTATCTATCATTTATTTATTTATTTATTTATTTTATTCAATTTGTATACCACCCTTCTCCTAGTGGACTCAGGGCGATGCACAACCAGAAATAAAACACTAAAACTAAAACTCTTCAGGAGATTGGCACTCTGTTGCAAGGCTCTGAGGCAGGCAAACCATGTATGCATTTTGTACATGAGAGGTGGACGGAAAACAAAGGGAGAAAACGTTGGGACGTTCATTAATTAATCCAGCCGGATTAATTTTATTATTCTATTTTGGTTGCAAACCTGGAGCGATGCAAGATTGGGGGGGTGTCCGAAAACAAAAGTCCTGGTAGCGCAGCAGACTAAAGCATTGTTATTAAGACCAGCTGCCTGCAATTACTGTAAGTTCGAATCTCACCAGGCTCAAGGTTGACTCAGCCTTCCATCCTTTCTAAGGTAGGTAAAATGAGGACCCAGATTGTGGGGGCAATAAGCTGACTTTGTATAAATATACAAAAGTATGAAGGCTATTGCTTAACGCATTGTAAGCCGCCCTGAGTCTCCGGAGAAGGGCGGATATAAATCAAATAAAAAAAATAAAAAAACAAGCAAAAGACCAACTTCTCGTCAATCAGAATAGAGCTGGAAGGGGCCTTAGAGGCCTTCTAGTCCAACCCCCTGCTCAAGCAGGAGATCCTATACAACCATTCCAGACAGATGGTTATCCAACATCTTCTTAAAAATTTCCAGTGTTGGAGCATTTACAACTTCTGGAGGCAAGTTGTTCCACTGCTTAATTGTTCTCACTGTCAGGAAGTTTCTCCTTAATTGCTTCTCTCTTTTCTGTGGAGTTCCTGATTCTGATTGAAAGTCATAATAATGAGAAAAAGAAATTCAGAAAGTTTGGCACCAGCCACAACAGAGGAATAGTTGGTGAAGATGACGGAATTTGCAGAGAGGGCTAAATTAACTTCCTTCCTAAGAGAAAAGACTATATATATATATGAATGTTGTCTAGAAAGACCTGATGGATTTTTTACATAAAAAATAGAAAAAGGACTTGTGGTTTTGGCCATTAGGGGAAAAAAATGGATAACAGCAAAAAGCTTTTTTGTAATCACAGAAAAAGAGATAATATTTCCTGCAGAGGAAATTGGAATTTTTCTTACTTTTTCTTTTTATTCTTTCTCGCTGCACTTTTGTTTTCCCCTGTCTTTCCTTTCTTTCTCATCTCTTGTTTTCTCACCTTTTTATCTCTCCTTCCTTCCTTCTTTCCTTCCTCCCTTTCCCCTTCCTCTTTCTTTCCTTTTCCCTTTCCTTCCCTATTTCTCTATTCCCTTCCCTATTTCTCCATTTCTCTATTTCCTTTCCTTTCCTTTTTCTTTATTTCCTTTCCTTTTCTCCTCCCTCCCTCTATTCCTTCCTTCTTCCTTCCTTCCTTCCTTCCTTCCTTCCTTCCTTCCTTCCTTCCTTCCTTCCTTTCCTTTCCTTTCCTTTCCTTTCCTTTCCTTTCCTTTCCTTTCCTCCTTGCATTTTATATTAGTTTGGTGGGTTAGTTTTCCTGTTTCCTTTAAAACTTGTAATAATATTTATTTTTCCAAGGAAGAAAAAGACCAGGAAGGGAAGGGAAAAAAAACAATTCGCCAGCAAACAGCTGTTTTTTTTTTCTTTTCCTCGCTTTGGACTCCCTCCCAGCTCCCAGCCCTCTGCACCTGAATCGTGAATGCAGATGGCAAATTTCTCGCCACGCAGAGATCAAATAACTCATCACTCAAAGACAAGATATTATCCCCTATTACGATTCAACGCAGGCTCTAAACAAATGCTCAGCTTCTCAGATTAAAAGCCAATTAACAAACTTTGCTTTTCGAGAGACACACAACCCAAGTCCGCCTCTCTCTCTCTCTCTCTCTTCTTAGCCATGAATGGATTTGCTGCATTTAAAGGAACAGAAATCAATTCTGTTATTAAAAGAAAACAAGGGGTGGGGGAGGAGTGAAGGACCAAACGCTCCTGGGCGTTAGGACTTTGCACAAAGGAACCGAGTTGGAGAAGGAGGAGAACAAAGGCCTGAGGTTGATGTGAATCCATAAAACCTGCTTCGGTTCTGGGTTTGATTTCTGCATCGTATTTGTACAAACCGGGTAGAATATTGGGATTCCAGGAGAAAATTGGAGTTTGCAAACGCACCGATTCCAGCTAGCCGTGTCTTTTGCACGACAACACAGCTGGAATCAAACTTTTTTTTTTCTTCCCCTTATCAAACCTAGATGTGACACTGAGGTGGGTTCACACAACCTGCCCTACTTGGTTGAAATGAAGTTGGGTAGTGGCTGGCAGCTTGCCCCCAGGAACTGTCCGAGCATATTGCAAAACCTGGCCATCCTATTAAGCGTTTGTCTTGTTTGCTGCTTCGGGCACCACTGCATTTTGTGTGTGTTTTGTTCCCCTGGGAGTAAGGCTAAGGTGGAGCCCGAGGTCAGAAGAGGGAATACACAAGGCTTCAACCATCCTTTGCTACTTGGCTAAAAATCTGGAAAAGTCGAGTTGCGATAACCAGGACTCGAATTAGGACTGTCCACAGATCGATGCCCTTTCTTCCCCGCCAAAATCCATTTTTAAACCATCTTCCCTTCCACCATGTGACAAATGGTGCCAGCTGGAGGGTCTACTTCCAAAGCCCAGCTTGCATTGCATTGGGCTTCCCCACCAAGGATGAGGGAAAAGCAACCCTCTTCCCAGTACGGCCAGTGGGGATTGGAGAGGGTTTAGCATACGCCTCCCACTGACCCTGGAAGGAGACAAAGGCCCAGGCTAAAGAGGCAGGCTCAACGGAAATCAGAGAAGTGCAAAAGGTTTCTTGTCCCATTTGGCTACTCCCAAAAAAGAAAGAGGTATTCCCTCATCCATTGGGAGTTGCTATGGGATATGACAGGTTACCCAAAGTGTAACCTGTCACAAAGCGAAAGTACATTGCATCTTAGAGACACCCTCTGTCTCCCAAGTAAATAATCAGTAAAAAAAAATTTAGAAGGAAGGAAGGAGAAAGGGAGGGAGGGAAGGAGGAAGGAAGGAAGGAAGGAAAAGATAGAGAAAGAAGGAAGTTGAGAGGATGGGAGGAATGGTGGTAAGGAAGGACGGAAGGGAGGAAAAGATGAAGGAAGTTGAAAGAGGGAGGGAGGGAAGGAAGGAAAAGATGAAGGAAGTTGAGGGAGGGAGGGAGGGAGGGAGGGAAGGAAGGAAGGAAGGAAGGAAGGAAAAGATGAAGAAGGAAATTGAAAGGGAAGGAGGGAGGGAAGGAAGGAAGGAAGGAAGGAAAAGATGAAGAAGAAAGTTGAAAGGGAAGGAGGGAGGGAGGGAGGGAAAGAAGGAAGGAAAAGATGAAGAAGGAAGTTGAAAGGGAAGGAGGGAGGGAAGGAAGGAAGGAAGGAAAGGATGAAGAAGGAAATTGAAAGGGAAGGAAGGAAGGAAAAGATGAAGAAGGAAGTTGAAAGGGAAGGAGGGAGGAAGGGAAGGAAGGAAAAGATGAAGAAGGAAGTTGAAAGAGAGGGAGGGAGGGAGGGAAGGAAGGAAGAGGTGAAGAAGGAAGTTGAAAGGGAAGGAGGGAGGGAGAGAAGGAAGGAAGGAAGGAAGGAAGGAAAAGATGAAGAAGGAGGGAGGGAGGGAAGGAAGGAAAAGATAGAGAAAGAAGGAAGTCAAGAGGGAGGGAGGGTGATCCAAGAGTAAAGACTTCACAAAATGAAGTCACACACAGAGAGAAGCACCTTGCAATAGAAGGAGGGGAGGCAACCCTTATTTTCCGCTGTCCTCCTTGCAACCTGGCCTCTGCTGCCTGCCTCGCCTTTTGCAAAGCGGAAAAGACCCTGACCGTCCTCGGATCCTGGAATCTAAAAGACGGACGCCTGCCTGAAGCAGCAAAGCCACCTCCAGCCGGGGACCCCCTGCGCCACAGCCAAGAAGACGCAGAAGATCTGGGCTCCCCGCTTAAAAACCATCCAAGTTTCTAGCCCTCATGGTTGCAGGAAAGGAAAGGCCCGGAGGCTTTCTGGCAAGAGCAAAATGGAAAGCTGCAATCATTAACAGGCAGCGGAACAATAAGTCGTGCGCAGCGACAGGCAGGAAGACTGAACGGAGAGATGCTATCTTTTATTGGGCCCATTTCTTACCGGGAAGCTCCGAGCTGCCCAGGAGCTCCTTCATTAAGCAGATGGGAAAGCAGCCGAGTCGCATCCACGCAGCCAACCAGGTTATGGATCGATGCAAACACGGGAGATTATTCCGTTTGGCTTGTTTTCCTCTCTCGCCTCCTCCCAGGCGGCCATAAATCTGCCGCATTTCAACCACCGAGGCTCCTTGACGTTCTCCGCTCTCCCTGAAGCTGAGTTATTCCCCCGAGTGGGTTTTCTACCAAGAAGGAAAATGAAGCACCTTGTCTCCCTCCAATTTTATTTTGTTTCGTATTATTTGTTTTACTCTATCCTGTTTTTATTTTATTTTATTTTGTTTTATTCTAATTTTTATTTTGTTTTTACTATTTTATTTTATTATTTCTTTTGTTCTGTTTTGTTTTATTATTTATTCTATTCTATTCTTTATTTTTATTCGTTATTTTATTTATTCTTTATTTTATTCTTTATTATTTTATATTTATTATCTATTTTATTTCTTTTTTATTATAATTTATTTATTTACTACTACTACTACTGGCCTTCTGCTCTTCTCCTCCAAGCTTGGTGACCTACTACTACTACTACTACCCTTCTGCTCTTCTCCTCCAAGCTTGGTGACCTACTACTACTACCCTTCTGCTCTTCTCCTCCAAGCTTGGTGACCTACTACTACTACCCTTCTGCTCTTCTCCTCCAAGCTTGGTGACCTACTACTACTACTACTACTACTACTACCCTTCTGCTCTTCTCCTCCAAGCTTGGTGACCTACTACTACTACTACTACTAGCCTTCTGCTCTTCTCCTCCAAACTTGGTGACCTACTACTACTACTACTACTGGCCTTCTGCTCTTCTCCTCCAAGCTTGGTGACCTACTACTACTACTACTACTACTGGCCTTCTGCTCTTCTCCTCCAAGCTTGGTGACCTACTACTACTACTACTACTACTACCATGTTTCCCTGAAAATAAGACCCTGTCTTATATTTTTTTGAACCTTGAAATAAGCGCTTGGCCTTATTTTCGGGGAGGTCTTATTATTTTGGGGCACGTGGAGCAAGACGGGGCTCCTCTTGCTGTCTTACCTGATTTCCAGCTCTGTCTCCCTACCCCTAGCCAGAGGAAATGGCAGGGACCAGCTGCACATGTGATTAAATATTCTCAGGGAGGGATTATTTTCAGGGGGGGCTTATTTTAGCGCATGCACTCAAACGCCCGTTTGGGCTTATTATCAGGGGATGTCTTATTTTCGGGAAAACAGGGTATTACTACTACTACTACCAGTGGTGGGATTCACATAATTTAACAACCGGTTCTCTGCCCTAATGACCAGCTGGCTAGATGTGGCTCAGTGGTCATGTGACCGTGTGGGTGTGGCCAACTCAATGTCACTCAGATCGATGGGTGCTTCGCCTTAGCTGTTACAATGTAATAAGGATTAACCAGACAGGCAGTTTCTGTAAACAGGGCAATTAAGATTAGACTAGAAACAACACCAGAATGTTGTAATTCCTTACAGGATTAGCCCTGTAAAGTGGAAAAAAACAAAAGATTTCTTCCAGCAACCAGTTCTCCACATTGCTTAGAAAGTTAACAACCGGTTCTCGTGAATAGGTGCAAACTGTCTAAATCCCACCACTGACAACAATGACTACTACTACTACTACTACTACTACTACTACTACTACTACTGGCCTTCTGCTCTTCTCCTCCAAACTTGGTAATCTGCCTCTTTCCTTTGTTTTTTCCTTCCTTCTCGGTGGCCTCATCTAACGTGACAAATGGTGCTTTCAGACACACCAGAGTAAAAAAAACAAACAATGTCACAATATTGGATGAAAGCAAGAAAAAGGCTCCACAATGTAAAGACAAGCAATCGGGAAGCAAGGAAATGTCAGGATGGGGTGTATATGCAGGAGGGAGGGAGGGAGGAAGGAAGGAAGGAAGGGAACTAGATGAAGGGAGGGAAGGAAGGAAGGAAGGAAGGAAGGAAGGAAGGAAGGAAGGAAGGAAGGAAGGAAGGAAGGAGCCTTGTAGTACAGTGGTCTAAGGCACCCTGTTATTAAGCTGGTTATTAAGACCAGCTGCCTGCAATTACTGCAGGTTTGAATCTCCCCAGGCTCAAGGTTGACTCAGCCTTCCATCCTTTCTAAGGTAGGTGAAATGAGGGCCCAGTTTGTGGGGGCAATAAGCTGACTTTGTATAAATATACAAAAGGATGAAGGCTATTGCTGAGCACATTGTAAGCCGCCCTGAGTCTCCGGAGAAGGGCGGCATATAAATCAAATTAAAAAAAAAAAAAAAGGAAGGAAGGAAGGAAGGAAGGAAGGAAGGAAGGAAGGAAGGAAGGAAGGACCTATGCATCCTGGGCTACAGCAGTGGCCATACCTAGCTAACCATGGCTATCTGGGAAAATCGGAACAGATTTAGACCTGGTTAGGATTTGAATGAGAGACTCAGAAGAGATCTCAGGTTTTTGGGATTGGGGCCCCATCTCCATATTGCTCCCCAGAAAATTCAGAACCTTCTATTTTCAAATGGGAAGAGGGGCAATGTTTAAAAACAGGCACTTCTGGAGGGATATATATATATATATATATGTAATCTGGAAGCCACGCTGTTTAGGATTTTCGGCACGGGAGTCGAATTTCAAAAAATAATAAAAAAAAAACAGCGGTTCATTGTTTCTTGTTTATTGACACAGCAACGGCTTTCGGGAAGGTGTGCTGAGCCGGCAGCTGTTACCTGGCGAGGGGGGGGGGCGGAAAGCTTCTGCGGCTTATCTTACACTTGTCTATGCGGAAGCAAAACACACACATACAAACGCACACATCGTGTGCCCTTATCTGCAAAAGCAACACATGCACAGGTGCCCCTGTACGTATTTCTAAGCCTAAAACGAGGGTTGCACGGCCAAATTCTCCCGCGGATGACATGCAGGTGCATATGGCTATACTATTTACGCAATCCTTCCTGTGCTGCTTCAACACAGAGAGGAGCCCTCGGTGGCTTTAGCTCGGTTCGCCTCTTAAAACAACAAAAGGCATCCTGGCACTGAAAACTGGCAGAACTAGGCTGGCACAGGCCTTTTGCCAAACGGCTCAGAAGAAAAGAGCTGAGAACGGGGGAAAGAAAGTTATTGTCGGCGAAGAAGCAGCTGCCGGTTTAAGATTCTTCCCGTCAGATGTTTGGAGATCGGAGATCGCCTGCCTAGGAATGAGAGGCAGGTAGGTCCTCGACGTACGACCACAGTGGAGGCCAAGATTTACGTTCGCATCTCCCAGTTCGCTCTGATCATCCGCTGCCATGCCACGTGTTTCTCAGTTCGATTTACGCAGCCGCTCATCGCAAAAAACGATGGGACACCGTGGGTTGCAATTAAGAATCGATTCGCTGTCTCTACACGACGCTTTGGGATCCGTAAACGAGTTTCCCTGGCTTGGAAGGGGGCTAGGGGATCCGTTTTAGCATCCGGGATCAGACACCGGGCTGAAAGAGAGCCTCCCCTCTTAGAGGCAGTCTACCACCAAACGCCAACAGCTGAACAGCAGAATCCAAAATGAAATAAGGTGCGACCAGCAAAATTTGAAAGCATACAATGCGAAAGTAGAATCAAAGACGTGAAATAAGATAACAGAACAGCAAGGAGCCTCCCTGATGAAAATGTAATGTATCTATAACGGTATATTAATTACCTGTCGAAAATATCAGAGTTGATAGGTTAAAAATATGTATTTTCCCCCAAAACAAGGTAGCTAACAGGTAATAACCCTGAAGGGATCTGGTTATTCCTGTGTTGGAGGAGACCTTATTTTCGCTACAGCAATGCAGAATTTGGCCGCGGCACAAGCGATAAAATATTTCATATCTTCTAAGAGATGTTTACATAAAACTGTCAGGTCTTCCTAGGAATTTACATACGAGGAGTAGAATATAAGCAGGGCAGGACAAGAAACAATGGATGAAAACTAACCAGGGAGAGAAGCAACCTGGAATTGAGAAGAAACTTTCCTAACAGTGAGGAGAATGAATCAGTGGAACAGCTTGCCACCAGAAATCGTGGGCGCTCCATCACTGCAGGTTTTTAAGAAGAGACTGGACAGTCGCTTGTCTGAAATAGTATAGGTTCTTCTGCTTGAGAAAGGGGCTGGACTAGAAGACCTCTGAGGTCCCTTCCAACTCCATTCTGATGGGCTATTACTCAACAATACATCAACCCTTCTTCCTTGCACGTCCTTCTGGAATTGGTAAGGTAAAAGTAAATGTTCCCCTCGCACATATGCACTAGTCGTTCCCGACTCTAGAGGGCGGTGCTCATCTCCGTTTCAAAGCTGAAGAGCCAGCGCTGTCCAAAGATGTCTCCATGGTCATGTGGCCGGCATGACTCAACGCCAAAGGCGCACGGAACGCTGTTCCCTTCCCACCAAAGGTGGTCCCTGTTTTTCTACTCGCATTTTTTACCTGCTTTCAAACTGCTAGGTTGGCAGAAGCTGGGACAAGTCACGGGAGCTCACCCCGTTACGCGGCACTAGAGATTCGAACCGCCAAACTGCCGACCTTTCGATCGACAAGCTCAGCATCTTAGCCATCGAGCCACCGCGCCCCTTTTACCACCTGGAGGTGGTGTCTACCTTGTAATTTCCAGTAATTAAGTTCCAGGTAACCCTGGCTAGTCGTTGAACTCCTACAATTTCTTATCTGGCCATCAGCGAGGTTTGAAGCTAATGATCCAGGACAACTTTGCTGAGGATCTGGCCAAGGATCAATCCATCACAGCCCAGCCTCTCTCCCCCGCCCCATAATAAAACAGATTCTTCGGTTGTTCCAACACCTCCGCGTGTCCCCACCCCGTATGAACTTCAAGCAGGCAAAAAAGCAGTCAACCGAGCAGCCCAAAAGTAATAGCTTTCGTCTCCTTCTCAGCAACTCCTTAAAAAACATTAATAAAAAGAGGTGACAGCCAGATGGTTGCCACGTTTTCTGACTGCTTGTAGCTCCTTCCGTCTTCAGCCAAGGCAATTTTTGCTTACGGAGTTAATGCACTTCGCCCCAAACACTTCTTTAAATCAAGAACAGATTTTGTTTACTGAATACTTGGAAAAATCCATGTCCCATTTTCTACCATCATCAGCACGACGGACCAAGACACCAGCAGAAAGTTTGAGGAAGGCTTTTAGAGCATGGAGGAGCTTCCATACCGTTGCCAAGAAAACTACAGAACATGACTTCACCAAGGAACTGGCCTTAATTCAAGATCTATGGAGATTCTCCGTCATCCAATCATGGTTATCCCAAAGCTGCTTTTCTTCCGGAGGCAACTGGGACTTCCTGGTTTTTCTTTGAAGACGTTTCGCTTCTCATCCAAGAAGCTTCTTCAGCTCTGACTGGATGGCGGGGAAGGAACGAAGGAAGTGAGGAAGAGAGGGAGAGAAGGAGGGAGAAAGGAAGGAAAGAAGGAGGGAGGGAGACCCCAAAGGTGCTTTCTTCAAGAAGCAACTGGACTTCCTGGTTTTTCTTTGAAGATGGTTCGCTTCTCATCCAAGAAGCTTCTTCAGCTCTGACTGGATGGCGGGGAAGGACTGAAGGAAGTGAGGAAGAGAGGGAGAGAAGGAGGGAAAAAGGAAGGAAAGAAGGAGGGAGGGAGGCCCCAAAGGTGCTTTTTTCCAGAGGCAACTGGACTTCCTGGTCCTTCTTTGAAGGCATTTCGCTTCTCATCCAAGAAGCTTCTTCAGCTCTGACTGGATGGCGGGGAAGGAACGAAGGAAGTGAGGAAGAGAGGGAGAGAAGGAGGGAGAAAGGAAGGAAAGAAGGAGGGAGGGAGGCCCCAAAGGTACTTTTTTCAAGAGGCAACTGGACTTCCTGGTCCTTCTTTGAAGGCATTTCGCTTCTCATCTAAGAAGCTTCTTCAGCTCTGTCAGGACAATGGGGAATGGAAGGATTTATATTCCTGCATGACTGAGAATCTCTACAGACCTTTAGCTATACAATTTGGGATGAATGGTGTGGGAGTAGGAATGGATTTCCAGTGGAAAAAATTGCAGACTACAGGAATCATTTGCACCACTCAGGTGACCCTGAGGACACAGATAAACCCCCAAGGGCTTCAACGACCCTCTAAAAGGATGCAAATGACCAGCTGTCTGCAAGGAATATAAATCCTTCCATTCCCCACTATCCTGTCAGAGCTGAAGAAGCTTCTTGGGTGAGAAGCGAAACGTCTTCAAAGAAAACCCAAGAAAGTCCAGTTGCCTCTTGAAAAATCACCCTTGGGACAACCATGGAGGATTGAGGACTGAGAATTCTTCTCCTACAATATTCTTCTGTTGTTTCGCTCTTTAGTTTATGTCTTACATGGGCTGTTTCTTAGCACCTCTTCTTGCACATCCCTCCTTCTTGGCTACCTTTCTTATCACCTTCAGGTAGTCCTCAATTTACGACCCTTCATTTAGTGACAGTTCAAAGTCACCATGGCCCTGGAAAAAGTGGCTTGCGATCAATCCTCGCAGTTACAACCATCACGGTAGTAACCCCACAGTCACAATTTGGGCACTTGGGGCAACTGGCATTGTACTTATGTCCGCGTCATATGGTCACTATTTTAGACATCCCCACATGGCTTCCAACAGGCAAATTGAGTCTGATTCTTGGGTGGTATTATTTATTTATCCTGTTTTAATTGGTTTTTAATTAGGATTTTCTATTATTGTGTGTTTTTAATTTGTGTTCGCCGCCCTGAGTCCTTTGGGAGAAGGGCGGCATATAAATAAATGAAAATAAATGAAAATAAATAAATAAATAAATAAATAAATAAATAAATAAATAAATTCACTTAGAAATCAAAAAAGGATAGAGAATCAGGCACAGCTCACTGAACAACATTGCTTGCTTAGCAACGGGAATTCTACTCCCAATTGTGGTCATAGGTCAAAGACTACTACTATTCAATTTTACTCCAAAAAGGTCACACCTATATTTTGTTTTCAATTCCCTTGGAAAGAGGCCTCTACGATGCCACCTCTCAAAGCCCCAGCAATGGGCGTTGATCAAAGAAGGGGGAAAAAAACCACAGAAGTGCAATTTTGTACGTGCAACGAATGAAACCCGATTTAGTTCTTAGATAAAAGAAGAGAGAGAGGGGAAAAAAAAACCTATTGGTGACCTTAGACCCTTAGGAGCTCTCTCATAGCTTCCCAAGAGGTCCTGCAGTTTGGAGAAAAAGCCGTGTCTCTTCTACAAAGCCTTTCCACCAGAGGTTAATGGGCATCAAGAAAGAACCAATTCTAATCAGGCACTAAAAGCATTTACCTCCTGCTTTGCTCTGCGCCGAAGGGATGGAGTTTCCAATATTGACTCAGAATTACAGAGTAACAGAATTGGAAGGGAGCTTGGAGGTCTTCTAGTCCATCCCTCTCCTCGAGCAGGAGACTTATACCGTTTCAGACAAGTGGCTGTCCAATCTCTTCTTAAAAACCTCCAGTGATGAAGCACCCACAACTTCTAGAGATAAGCTGTTCCACTGGTCAATTGTCCTCACCGTTAGGAAGTTTCTCCTTAATTCCAGGTTGCTTCTCTCCTTGATTAGTTTCCATCCATTGTTTCTTATCCTGGACAATAGGTTGACTCCCTCTTCTTTGTGGCAGCCCCTCAAATGCTGGGAGACTGCTGTCATGTCACTCCTAAACCTTCTTTTCATTAAACTAGGCATACCCAGTTCCAGCAACCGTTCTTCGTATGTTTTAGCCTCCAGTCCCCTAATCATCTTTCTTGCTCTTCTTTGCACTCTTTCTTACAGCTGTGATGGCGGACTTATGGCACACATGCCATCGCCAGCTTCTCTTCTAGGATAGGTGCCAGCCAGGTGGTTTTTGAGCATGCCAGAGCCCCGGAAACCCACCTGGCTGATGCACATGCACTCATTGGAAACCCAAAGCCCAGGTGGCTGGCACACACACGTGCGCACGAGTCAGCTGGTCTCCGAGTTTCTAGGACTCTGGTGCACACACAGAGTGTTCCAGTTTGGGCATTCGGTGCCAAAAAGGTTTGCCGTCACTGTTCTAGAGTCTCAACAGCTTTTTTACATCGTGGCGATGAAAACCGGATGCAGAATTCCAAGTGTGGCCTTACCAAGGCATTATAAAGTGGTATTAACACTTCACGTGATCTTGATTCTACCCCTCTCTTAATGCAGCCTAGGATTGAGTTGGCTTTTTTTTTGGCAACTGCAGCGCCCTGCTGGCTCTGTAAAGTCAGGACTCTAGCACATTGCTAGATGAGTCTGTCATCTGCACCTCCATAACTGTCTGGTTTGGTTCTGCAACCCAACACGACAGACAGAGACTTCAGAGGATCATTAGAACTGCAGAAAAAATCATGGCTACCAACCTGCCTTCCATGGAGGACCTATATACTGCAGGAGTCAAAAAGGGGGCTGGGAAAATATTTACAGACCCCTCGCATCCTGGACATAAACTGTTTCAACTCCTACCCTCAAAATGACGCTATAGAGCACTGCACACCAGAACAACTAGACACAAGGACAGTTTTTTTCCCGAACGCCATCACTCCGCTAAAAAAATAATTCCCTCAACACTGTCAAACTATTCACTAAGTCTGCATTACTATTAATCTTCTCATCGTTCCTATCACCCATCTCCTCCCACTTATGACTGTATGACTGTAACTTTGTTGCTGGTATCCTTAAGATTTATATTGACTGTTTCTCTATGACTATCATTAAGTGTTGTACCTTATGATTCTTGACGAATGTATATTTTCTTTTATGTACACCGAGAGCGTATGCACCAAGACAAATTCCTTGTGTGTCCAATCACACTTGGCCAATAAAGAATTCTATTCTATTCCATTCTACAGGTAAAACGATTCTATCCGAGAACTTGCATTTGGGCTAATCATAACCGTATCTTGGTGGAAAACACCCAGCCATAAACCCTGGGAATTGATTACGTCTCTTTGCAAAGAGGCTCTGAACTTGCCACCCAGCGTCTGGCTGCCTGGCGCAATCCCATAAATTCATGACAATGCAAACTCAGATTATCTCAAGCCGCCGGAGCCACGATAATTCCCTGGTTTCCACACCTGGCTCCCGATTGTGCCAAAAGCAGAAGGTTATCACCGGGGTGTAATCAATTATATAAACGGAGTAGCCCCGGATTAGCAAAGAGCTCGAGTTGAGCAACCTTACTTAAAACGGTCTGGGAATCTTTGTCTTTGACACAACGCTGGTGATAATAAACGAAAACCCGAAGAAGAAGTCAGCCCTGCAAAGAGCCAGCTGACTTTCTCAATTACCTTTTTTTCTTCTTCTTTTTTTTTTTAAATCCTTCTAATCCTTACATTTTGCTTCACAGACCTGAGCCTTTCTTCCACCTATTAGTCCCAGAGAAAAGCAAAGTGTAATAAAAAACTCTTGAATTGTTCCTTTTATCTTACGGATGCGATGGCCCCTTTCTGGCAAAGGGGAGTAATCAGGGACGGCATTATTGAAAAGCGAAAAAGGAAGAAGAAAAAAATCAAAGTCACATCTTATAATAATCGTGCGCCTGGCATAAATTCTCCGCCTGGAAGAGCAGCGATAAATGTGGCCTACCTTTACGGAAAGATAATCCCCTCCGCCGCCATTCCAGTCATTGAATTGCATTACTGGATTGTATTTGGACCTGTCTTAATTTAAATCCTTGTTCACCCTTCACTGTGCTGAACAGATGCTGCTAATGGCGTATCCCCTATTCTTTTCCAATCCACTTTAAAGCTGAATAGTCACTGAGGATCAATGAAGTGCAGCCGTGAAGAGAATTTGCGAAGGCTTAGAAACACTACCTCAACCCTTCACCCCATCTCTTTCCAGCTTCAGGTCGTCTCCTTTAGTGATACGAGGGTAACTCTAGATGACATCCTGGCTGAGTTGATTTAGCAGAGGGGGATCAAACTCGATGTCATTGAGGGCCACATCAGGGTTGTGTTTGACCTTGAAGGGATGGGGGGGTGGCCAGGTGGGGCTGGCCAGCTCGATGGTCACTTGTGTCGGGGGCACCTGTGTTGGCCCAGACAGGACTGGAAGCAGAGGTGGTATTCAGTAGGTTCTGACCAGTTCTGGAGAACCAGTAGCGGAAATTTCGAAAGAACTGGTAAATAGCACCTCTGACTGGCCCCGCCCCCATCTATTCTCTGCCTTCCGAGTCCCAACTGATTGGGAGGAAAGATCCTTCCCCTGGAGTGGGGAGGGAATGGAGATTTTGCAGTATCCTTCCCCTGGAGTGGGGAGGGAATGGAGATTTTACAGTATCTTCCCTCTGGAGTGGGATGGGAATGGAGATTTTACAGTATCCTTCCCCTGCCACGCCTACCAAGCCACGCCCACCAAGCCACGCCCAGAGAACCTGTAATAAAAAATTTGAATCTGGCTGGGAGAGTTAGTTTACTTTATTGTCACTGCACCTCGTACAACAAAATCAAATGCCATCTTCAGTGTACATCATACATAAGAAAACTATAAAACCCAAACTCTCATCCTTCACATTATATGCAATTGAATTGCAAAACTCCTGATATTGCATTAATATTGCACTATACAGTAGAATTCAATATAGTTACTGCTCTGGGACAGAATCTGTTTTTCAGTCTATTGTTTTTACTGTCCTTGTTTTTATTAGGTTCCACTTTTGCTACCGTGTTTCCCCGAAAATAAGACCCTTATTTTCTTATATTTTTGAATCCCAAAATAAGCGCTTGGCCTTATTTTGGGGGAGGTCTTATTATTTTGGGGCATGTGGAACAAGATGGGGCTCCTCTTGCCATCTTACCTGATTTCCAGCTCTGCATTTAAATATTTTTGGGGAGGGCTTATTTTTTTGGGGAGGCTTATTTTAGCACATGCGCTCAAAAGCCCAATTGGGCTTATTATCAGGGGATGTCTTATTTTCGGGAAAACATTTTCGCCAGCACTCTGCTGGCAAAAATGGAGCTTGGGAGGAGGTCCCTGTGCGCAGACCCCCCCCTCCCGACTCCGTTTTCGGCTGTGATGGCCTCCTGTACCCCTCTGCCAGTGAAAACAAAGCTCAGGGGCTGCACACAACCCTCCCTCCCAAGCTCCGTTTTCACTGGCAGAGAGCTTCAGAAGGCCGTCGCAGCTGAAAACAGAGCTCGGGAGGACCGCACGTTTGCTCTTTCTCCTTAATTGCTAACGTTAATCTATTCATTTCTGCACATTCTAATATTTTCCTTATCACTTTCTCTTCGATGGGGATTGCTCCACTTTTCCAATGTTGTGCAAATACAATTCTAGCTGCAGTTAAGACATGAATAATTAAATATACATTCTCTTTATTATAAGCTTCCTTCATATTTTTTAAAGTAGTCCTAAGGAAGGCATTTTAATAACGTCTCTCTGTTCATATTTTTTTTTAATCTGTCAATTCCTATGATTATAATTCTATTCTGTCATTTCGAGCACTTTTATTCAACGGCTTAATACCCCTGCCTTGGGAATGAAAATATCTCCCGAATTGGCCTCTTGTCTTTACGTAAGAAAAAGTAGGAAAATACCAATTTCCGTGACCGATGAGACGTCAGCCAATTCCTGCCTTGGTACATCTGGATGGCCAAATGCTGCTAAGAAGCCCCGCCTCCTTTCCAACAAGCCCCACCCCTTGATTCTGGATTGCGGCAGCTGGGCACAAAAATGCCATTTGGCCTGTTCTGTCCTGCCACCCCAGATCGGTGGGAGTTAAAAGCTGGACGGCATTAGGCTACATTTGAGCCAAGACAATTATCCCCGTTGTCAACCAAGAAGGCATCCATTATGCTGAAAAACGCAGGACCGAGTTCATTAAAACAAGGAGTTATGGATGCACTTTGATTTGGAGAAAACAGCATTAAATTAATTGGCCTGCCAAAAGGGTCAGCGAATATTTTATGTGGCCAGCAAGCGAAAAGAGAAAGAAGAAGGGAGGGAGAGGATGGGTCTCTAGTTTCTCAACCTGATCCCATCAGGAGTTCTTGAGAACCTATCTCCAACTTCTGGGAACGGAAGTCTCACACTTCTGAAGGGTACCAAGTTGGGAGAGGCTGGGACAGCCTATATCCGTGATGGCTAACCTATGGTACGCGTGCCACAGGTGACACACATAGCCATATCAGTGGGCATGCCAGCTCAGCTCTGGCGTGCACACGCGTGCCAGCCAGCTGATTTTCAGGCCCTCTGGGCCCACCAGAAGTAGGGAAACAAGCTGTTTCCTGCCTCCGGAGGGCCTGGAGGGGTGGTGGGGAAGGCCCGTTTTTCTTTCTCATCTGGCTCCTCTCTATGCATCTGGGGAGGGCAAAAACAGCCTTCCCCACCCCCGGAGGCCTGAAATGGCCCATTTCCCAACTTCCAGTGGGACAGGAAGTGACTTTTTTTGCTGTCCTCAGCCTCCAGAGACTCCGAGAGAGGCCAGGAGCGGGGGAAAGTGGAGGTTCCTCACACATGCACAGGGCAGGGCACATAGAATTATAAGCGTGGACACGTGCTCGCACAAACCTCCTCCGCCCCCACCCCTTCTCCTGGCACATGATGGCAAAAAGGTTAGCCATCATTGGCCTATATAACTGCTGGCTCTCTACAGAGTTCCTGGCAGCTTTCTCCTGCCAACCGCTTGCAAATTTGGATTTAAGGACCACATTTCCCCATGTTCAGAGACTGCATCACCCTTTAACTTGCTTGTAACAGAACAACAGAGAGACCTTGAGGTCTTTTAGTCCAACCCCCTACTCAGGCAGAAGACCCTATACCATTTCAGACAATTGGTTGTCCTTGAAAAACTCCAGTGATGGAGCACCCATAACTTCTGGAGACAAGTTGTTCCACTGATCAATTGTTCTCACTCTCAGGAAAATTCTCCTTAGTTTTAGGTTGGTTCCTTCCTTGATTAGTTTCCATCCATTGGTTCTTGTCCTGCTTTCAGGTGTTTGTCTCCCATTCCTTTTCTTGGCTGGGTAGCTAGTGCAAGACTATGTCCCTCACAGTGTCAGGGTGGGTTTTTTTATAGAAAAAAACAGACTTTTCCACTCTCAACCGCTATTGTTCCAGACCTCTCTGATCAGGATCTCACTTGGTGTGGCTGTGGATGGGCTGAACATTTTCCCTTGGGATACGTGGGCTGAAGAACCCCAAAGACAGGTCCAAACCTCCAGAAAACACAACCCCTTAAGGACCCTTCACTGCTAGGATCCAGAAGAGGACAGAGAACCAGAGAAGGCTGTTTGCCGACTCAGATCTTCATCTCTGGAAGCAACCTAATCAACCAGCCACCGTTCCAAAGCCAATCTCTAACCCTCAGAGATGCCTTCAGGATTTTCTCTCCCCCGCTTCTCCTATCTCTCTAGACCAAGCTGCAGAGTAAGAATGCTTTTCGGTGCTGAAAGCATGTACCATCCCGATGTTCACTGACCTTATCCATAGCCCTTCTTCACGTCTCCTGTCACGAGGGACAGTGGTGCATCCGGCACAAGGGATTAAAACGAGAAGATGTCAAAAAATGAGCTGATTTCAGTTCGGGCTATAAATAAGCGACAGCAGGATAGAGCTGTTTCAACCCAGACTGAGAAAGACACGTCCGCTTCAGGAGAGCCAACGTGGACATTTGCGTGAGGGCAAGCAAGACCAACCTGATTTGGGAGGGAGGGTGGGGGGCAAGAAAGGTTGAAACATCAGAAGAAGACAATCCCAAATGGAAGAAAGCAAGCGGGCTGAGTCCGGTGAATGAAAGCTTGCAAAGAAACACGGCTAGAAAAAGTCAAGTCATCTAGGTGCATTACCGAGAAAATTCTGCAGATCAATCTAGCTGAAAGGTAAAACTCTAAATCAGGGGTGAAATCCAGCAGGTTCTGGAAAACCTGTAGCGGAAATTTTAAGCAGTTCGGAGAACCGGTAGCAGAAATTTTGAGTTGTTCGGAGAACCGGCAAATACCACCTCTGGCTGGCCCCAGAGTGGGGTGGGAATGGAGATTTTGCCCACCAAACCACGCCCATCAAGCCACACCAAGCCACGCCCACAAAACCAGTAGTAAAAAAAGTTGGATTTCACCACTGCTCCAAATGTAGCCCTCCTCTCTCACCTTATGTGCTTGGGTATGTGTGTGAGAGGCCACAATCCTTATCAACCTTGAGGCCGTGAAGGCACCGAACTGCAGAGAATTCAGTTCTCCATTGGAGTGGGGATAGGACCATCTTCCTCCAAGGGAATTCGCTGGATAACTGAACCAATCACTCGCTTAGCCCAACGCATTCCCCAAGGCAGATATGGAGCGAGTACAGGGGTGGGGTTCAAAAATTTTAGCAACTGGTTCTCTGCCCGGTTGTTGGGTGGGCGTGGCCATGGTGGGCGTGGCCTACTCAGCCTCCTACATCACAGGGGGAGGCGTTTTTGTCCTCCCCAGGCTCCGGAGGCTTTTCTCAATCCTCCGGAAGGGTGAAAACGGCCTCTCCCGGGCTCTGGAGGCCCTCCAGAGGCCGGAAACAGGCCCATTTCCAGACTTCTGGAACTTTCAGGAGGCCCATTTTTCACCCTCCCAGAGCCTCCATGCGGGCCCTGCATTTACCTGGCATCCAAAACGGGCCGCGTGGAGACTCCTGGGAGGGGTGGGGCGGGGCGGGAGGGGTCAGCCAGTCCTTGGTTCGGCAAACCAGATTAAAATTAACATCCGCTTCACCCAAACCGATCCGAACTGGCTGAATTCCACCCCTGGGCGAGGACAAAGGAAGATTTTCCCCCTGTAAGGAATGTTTGAGCTTCTGAGGGAAAAAAAAAAAGTGGGATGCGATCAGAATTGCAAGGTTGTCCAGACAAGACGTGGGCCCAGATGAAACAATTCTACTTTATTGTAAGGTTACATCTTCAAGAGTCTCGCAAGTCTGAAGCGACATTTCTCCCCTGTCGCATTTACAGCCTAAGAAGCTAGGGAAGGTCCCGTCTGAGATGTCGGCCATGTTTTGTCCTTTCTGAGATATTTGTGGGCTAAGCTGCCTCTTATCCAGACACTCCCCTGTGGATCCTCCTCCCTTACCCAAAGGACATTCTCACATACCACTACAAGTACAAATCATGCAACAGCAGTCAAAATATCTGCAAGGGGTCAATTCCAAAAAAGCTAAGCAGTGCATCGACGGGGATATGCACCGGTTAGCTAATTAACATTTAATTAATTAAATTTATTTTATTTATTTATTTATTTATTATATTTCTATACCGCCTTTCTCCCGTAGGACTCAAGGCGGTGTACAGTCAAGAAAAATATAGACACACAAACATCATAAAATTGCTAATTAATTAATTAGCAAATTAATTTGGAGTTGTCTCCTCCTCTCTCCCAAATACGTTATACGGAAGCAATGCGCCTGTTAAGGATATTCTCAGCTAATAACTGATGTTGTGGATTATTGAGCAGAGTACCCTGTGAGTTTACGCACGAAAGCAACCGAGAATGATTGTGGATAATAACAGTTAACATGCAAACAAACTGGGTTTTGATCATATTTTACTTTTAGGGAAAAAGCAAAATCATAGTCCAAAAAACATCCCAAGTTATACACATATAAAGTGAGATAAAGATCAGTCCAGGGACATTTTCCAATATAAAGTCTTCTTACCAGTTGTAGAAAAATACAATTCAGCTCTCCTTAAGTACATTGGCTACAGAGCTCAGCCAATCAGGATGCAGGATGATGCAACACAGTTTTTAAAGCTACATAATACATTTAGTTACAAACACACAATGTTGGTTTATATATTTCCTGACCAACCAGTTGGGTAATAACAATTTCCTAACATAGATATATAGCAATGGGTGCAGTGGTGAAATCCAATTTTTTTTACTACCGGTTCTGCGGGCATGGTTTGGTGGGTGTGGTGTGGGTTGGTGGGTGTGGCTTGGTGGGCGTGGCAGGGGAAGGATACTGCAAAATCTCCATTCCCACCCCACTCCAGGGGGAAGGATATTGCAAAATCTCCATTCCCATCCCACACTGGGGCCAGCCAGAGGTGGTATTTGCCGGTTCTCCAAACCGCTCAAAATTTCCGCTACAGGTTCTGCAGAACCTATCAGAACCTGCTGGATTTCACCCCTGTATGGGTGTATATAGCAACAGCACGGTGAACCTCCAGCTCTTGGTGAATGTTGCTATGTATGTGCAAAACACTGGCCATCGCAGGAAAATGTTATGCATGTGTTAGGAAATGATAATTACCTAACTTGTTGGGTTGGCAATATATAAACCTCAATATAGCTTTAAGACTGTATTGCTGTATTGCATCATACTGTGTCCTGATTGGTTAGTTCTGTAGCCAATGTCCTTAAGAGGGAGCTTGAAACATGGTTTGTTTCTCTTTGCTGGTTAGTATTTCTCTTTGCTGATAATTATTCCTCTCTTTGCTGATCGTTACTGCTCTGATATCTCTTTGCTGTGTTTGCTACTGTTTGCAACTGTTTATTGTGTATGACTACAACAACTGGTAAGAAGACTTTGTTTTTGTTTTGTTTTTAATTTGATTTATATGCCGCCCTTCTCCGAAGACTCAGGGCGGCTTACAATGCGTTAAGCGATAGCCTTCATACTTTTGTATATTTTATACAAAGTCAGCGTATTGCCCCCACAATCTGGGTCCTCATTTTACCTACCTTAGAAAGGACGGAAGGCTGAGTCAACCTTGAGCCTGGTGAGATTTGAACTTGCAGTAATTGCAGGCAGCTGATGTTAATAACAGTGCTTTAGTCTGCTGTGCTACCAGGGCTCTGTTGTTGTTGTTATTGGAATATCCTTGGACTATTGTTTTGCTATCTACTGCTTTATCTGTGTATGACCTGGACTGTTTCTTGGACTGTGCCTTATTGCTATTTCCTCAAAAGTAAACACAACTCAGTGTATCTGTGTGTTGGCTGTGGTTATTCGCAACTGCTCTCAGTCGCTTTCATGTGCACACTCTTGCTACTCTAGAGTTGCTTTGCAAATTCCTTAACAGCATGTTTAAAAAGGAGAAACGCCATATATCTGTGGCACAGGACATGCTTTTCATGCATAAGGTCGAGGTTGAATCGCGGCCTCTCCAGCTAAAAGATCTTAAGGGGAAGATCTGGATGAGCGACACCCAGAACAATTCACACCTTGCGTTCATTCATAATGGTCTGTTTTGATTTTGGCTTAGTGTGAGGTCGGTCAGGCAATGCGAGTTTGCAGGGCATAATTTATGGCTCAGCATGATGTGGAACCCAGTCAATAAAGCACAATTAAGCACCTCGGGCTAAAATAGTTCAATAACATACAGAGAAACTGGACATCTGCTAAAATATTAATTACGCAAACCTGACTTCATCCATATGTCAATTCTCACCTAGGAGCTTTGTGGTTGCCCATCTCTTATCCGTTGAGTAACAGACCAATGTGCTTAGGCTCTCTACACACTCTCACACTTCTGAAGACCTCTTCAGAACATCCTGTCATCCACCCTGGTCATCCATGTTCCCTTGATTGACAATGTGCGATCAATCCCTTGATTGACATTTGCTAAGCCCACACCACCAGTAAAGACAAGCTGGGTTTCCTCTCAATATTTTGATGACAAAGCTCCTGGCCGTCCCCCATAGCCATAGTTAAGAGTCTGTGGCACTTGTAGTCTAAACATCTGGAGGGCAACCAGCCAGAAGATGTCCATGCAATTGTGGCTGCTAATTGACATGGAAAGGCAGAGAAGCAGTCCTTTGAAACAACCCTAGTCAATCTCCTGCATCCATCGCACATTGTCCTCTCGTGTCCCGTTTCTGCTTCTTGATCCTCTCCTGATCATTTCTACTCTACTCATTTCTACTCTACTCTACTCTACAACAGAGATCCAGCTCCTGAATAGTCTTGCAAAGAGGAGAAGACATTTTTTTTTCATGTCCACCACTTCAGCAAGAACTTGGAAAATCCAGAGTTCTGTTTTAACTTTCATTGTGGAAAGGGGAAAATGGGTTGGCCATGTATGCATCACTTAATCCTCGTGGAAAAGATTGAAGGCAAACGAGGTCCAGGCAGAAGAAGAACATCGTGGCTTCAAAATCTAAGGGACTGGTTGGGACAAAACTCAGCAGTGTTTTTGCCAACGTCTGATGACAGATATGGGAGGAGGAGGAGGAGGAGGAGGAGGAGATGGAAGAAGAGGAGGAGGAGAAAGAGAAGGAGGAGGAGGAGAAGAAAGAGGAGGAGGAGATGGAAGAAGAGGAGGAGGAGAAAGAGAAGGAGGAGGAGGAGAAGAAAGAGGAGGAGAAAGAGAAGGAGGAGGAGAAGAAGAAAGAGGAGGAGGAGGAGATGGAGGAAGAGGAGGAGGAGAAAGAGAAGGAGGAGGAGAAGAAAGAGGAGGAGGAGGAGAAGGAGGAGGAGGAGATGGAAGAAGAGGAGGAAGAGAAAGAGAAGGAGGAGGAGAAGAAGAAAGAGGAGGAGGAGGAGATGGAGGAAGATGAGGAGGAGAAAGAGAAGGAGGAGGAGGAGAAGAAAGAGGAGGAGGAGGAGAAGAAGAACAAGAACAAGGAGTAGAAGGAGAAAAAGGACCTCAGGAACATTCCTTCTGCTTGTTTTGGTTCAGGGCTGAGATTATATTGCTACAAACTCAGGACTAGGGGAAAGTTGAAGAGGCAAGGAGGGATGGGGTGGGGTGGGAAAAGAAGGAATTTCTGTCTCTATCTATTTACAGTATCTCCTTCCGAGTGCTGGAAAATGTGGAAGACCAGACAGGTTCTTCCCACTGAGGACTGATTTCATCTGCTTCAGCCCGAAGCTCCACTCCTCCGATACTATGTTTTAAAAATTAATCCCAAGAAGAGAACATTCTAAAATGGTGCATCTCTCCAAGATCCTCGCAGGCTCTTTTCTCCCCGTCTCTCTGTCTTTGGTCTCTAGACAATCTGTTTTCAACGACGTCTGGAGCTTCCTTTGGTAAAGCTAAGGCTTGTCGCTATTTCTCCTCCCGCACAAACGGAAGACTGTCCTGTATGCCAAATTTTCTCTGCCATTTTGGCCAGCCAAAAGTATTCTCCAGAACGCTTTGTTCCAAGGAGCATCTTCCGCTCGCTGAACCTTTTTCATATGACTGGGTGAGTGTGGCCAACTCAATGTCATTCATGTCAAGGGGCGCCTTGCCAGCGTCTACTCGCCCCTCCTCTGCCAGCTACTCCTCGCCTCTCTGCCCAGGCTTCTTAAGGCCCCAACAGTTGTTGGAGCTAAGCAGCCACCACGAGGAAGAGTTGGCAAAGCAGCTGGCTCAGTTCAAATTGGATCTGACCGAGAAGGAGGCTCAGCAGAAGCACCTCACTGAGGACTAGGAGCATAAGCTTTCCAAGCAGAGAGAAGACCTGCAGGAGTGCAAGGCCAGGTACCAGCACCTGGAGGCTCAGCAGGTCGAGATGGTCATCCAGTTCCAGGCCATGATGCAGTCCCACTGGAACGAGGCTCTCTGGCTCTTTGCCACCAGCGTCTATTCCCTCCAGCCTTCGCCCAAAGCCCCACACCAAGAGGCCGAAGCAGACCCCGAGTCGGAATTTCTGTCCCCCTCTGACCCACACAAAAAGACCCCAAAGGGGGAGACTCTCTGCAGCAACACAAACATTCATTGCACGTATCCGGCCCAGGGGCGGTAGTTTGAGGACTCCTGATTTAGTGCAATATAAGAAATGCAAATAATTTTTCTGCGGACCACCAAAATTTTCTCGCGGACCACCAGTTGGTGACCACCGATCTAGAGGACATCATGTCCCCTCCTCCTTGGCTTCATCCTTGCGAAAGCCCAGTAGAAGGCATTGCCTAGCCAACGTCTAATGCAAATGGAGCAGGAAGGCCTGGCCAGTCTCAACCTTTTGACCCACACACACACAATTGTGATGCTTTTCAGCACTTCTCTGACCTATTTCCATATTTTAGGCATAATGCATAACTTGGGGGAGAAAAAAAAAAACAAGCATAACTTGTACATGGGACCTTTGGACAACTGGTCGGACTTAGCAACCGATTCAAATCAAGGGCACCGAGACCCTCAAATGCAAATCCTGAACTGGCAACATTGCTTGGATGGCGACACCCAATAGAGCAATTTCCAAGCTCTGCAAATCTCAGCAATGTAAGTGAGCAGTTTTTCCCTCCCCTGTTATTTGATTAGCAAGTACCACATTGCTTGCTGAGCCTTCCTCAGTTTCCCCAAGACTCTAATGGGCCTTGTTTTCCTCCGTGCAGAATGGCAAACCGATGTAAGCAAATCTATGCACGCACACAGGAACCAAAGCAATATCATTGGGGGCTGACACAGCACATGCTGGACCACAGAAGGAGTTGGACCCCAAACCTTTGATCTTCAGATGAAAAGTCTACTCTGGAGAAATTAAGGTTTATTCTGCTGGCAAAGAGCCCTCTCTTTTGGGTGGTGCGGTGGCTTAGAGATGGAGCTCTGGCCTCACAATCAGGAGGCCGTGAGTTCGATCCTAGATAGGGGCAGATATTTCTCTCTCTGGGCACGCTGAGAATGTACCTGCTGAATAAAACTCCGCATTGGCGACAGGAAAGGCATCTGGCCAGTAAACATTCAGCTTCATTCAGTTGCCCAGACTCCACCCTGCAAGGGATTATGGGGTTGTTAAAAAGGGGATGAAAGAGCCATCCCTTTTGATGGGGATCCGACGGCCACGCCAAGGTCTTTCTCACTGTGCAAAGCAAGTTCTAGGAACCTATAATTGATACTAATAAAGGAGAATATTGGTAGCTCAGGTTTGACAGGAGGGGTCCTTGGTGCTCTCCTTATTTTCTTGTGACTAGGGTGGATAAAAATAAATGATTTTTTTAAAAAAAATCAAAAAAATCAGATTTTTTTGATTTAAATCGGATTTTTTTGATTTAAATCGGATT
Organism: Pantherophis guttatus; assembly: GCF_059756535.1. Lineage (NCBI taxonomy): Eukaryota > Metazoa > Chordata > Lepidosauria > Squamata > Colubridae > Pantherophis > Pantherophis guttatus. Next base: position 29,058,796 of record NC_142071.1, on the reverse strand, counting down.
TTTTTGATTTTTTTTTTTAATTTGATTTATATGCCGCCCTTCTCCGAAGACTCAGGGCGGCTTACAATGTGCCCAGCAATAAATTCGATTTTTATCGAATTTATTTTAATAAAAAACTTTGGGGGTAAAAATCTATCGTAAGATAGTTTTCCATTTAAGATAGATAAATAATTTAGTTTATTCAGCATGAAATGGAGCTTAGTTATGTCGCATGAGGCTGTACATTCTGCAACACTGGGACTATCGGTGAGTCAACGGTGGGTCAAAGGAGGAGCAGAGATGACAGCTGCTCTTTAAAAATTATGATTTAACTCGAGTTGATTTAAATCAAGCCTTTTTACTAGTGATTTAAATCATGATTTAAATTGTGATTTAAATCAACTCGATTAAAATCAGATCCGCCCTAGTTGTGACCCAAACTAGGGAACATCATCAGTGCTGATGATGTTACCGTGTTTCCCCGAAAATAAGACCTCCCCGGATAATAAGACCAATCGGGCTTTTGAGCGCATGCGCTAAAATAAGCCCTTCCCGAAAATAAGCCCTCTCGAAAAATATTTAAATGCATGTGCAGCTGTTCCTCGTCATTTCCTCTGGTTAGGGTTAGGGAGACAGAGCTGGAAATCAGGTAAGACGGCAAGACGAGACCCGTCTTGCTCCACGCGCCCCAAAATAATAAGATAAGACCTCCCCAAAAATAAGGCCAAGCACTTATTTCGGGGTTCAAAAAAAATATAAGACAGGGTCTTATTTTCGGGGAAGCACGGTAGTTTGGGTCACGAAACGTCTCTTCAAGAAAACAAGCCAGCTCAGAGAGCACGGAGAAAAGACCCCACATATAATTCAGCTGAGTCTTTCGCTGCTACTGCTTCCTGCCTTTTCGCGTCCTGCGGAAATTCACTTTCTCCATTCCTGGGTAAACTTTTGTTCCGCAGGGAAGCTTCCCAACGAGGCAAGTCCAGAAAATAATAATAATAATTTTAAAAGGTAGCTGAGAGGCTGATTTTTTTAATTTTCCTGCAAAAAATCCACCACATACAGAAGCGGACGACTTCAACGGAAGCCGCGTGATTATAACAAGGGTTGATGACCAGCGCAGCGGAAGGGAGACAGACGGCTTTTCCTCCACGCGATGCCTCTGAGCACCTGTGATTGCAACTACCCCGCTTTTAAATTAGATTGGTTCAAACAATATTACATTGTTATTGATTAAACCATAGATTTCTAAAAAAAAATCCCCAGCGCTAAAGCATACTGGTTCTCCATCAAAGGCTTTTTTTGAGGTCCGTCAAGGCAGAAAAGCAATGCATAAATTGAAATGCAAATAAAGAAGGGATCCTGCTCTTGAGAAATAGGCCCTATTTGATGGGTCTGGACCTCTCAGCCCCCATTAATTCCTGGGAGCAGATTCCACCTCACGGCTGAGCAGGAATCTGAACCAGATTACCATCGTTTGATGGAAACTAGGGGGGAGAAAATTCCTTAATTCTTGAGCAACCATAATTGGAAGGAGGAGAGGAGGAAGATGGGGTATGGCATCCTTTCCTGCAACTCTGAAAAATCTCTTCCAGGGAGTAGAGACCAGCCTATCTCCTTCCAGATGTGTTGGGCTACTGTCTCCATCATCCCTAGTCAGCATGAGTAGATGTTCTCCCAGTTGCGGTCCAACTCTTGAATGTGCTAAGTTTTTTGGGGAAGAATAAAGCATTTGACTGTAAGACCAAAATCATTCTAGACGCCTTAAAATGATGAGGTACAAAGAAGGGTTTGTCTCAAAATGCCTGGAGAAATTATGCAAGGCACCTTGGGACAGAACCAACTTCCTTGAATGTCCCTCTTAACTTTTTGGTTGCTAGAGAACGGAGACTTCTTGGATGATGAGATGGGACAAAAATGGATCAAGAGAGTCTGGAGATTCTCTTTCCAAGTTTGAATTGTCTTCCTGTCTTCCTGTCTTCCTTCCTTCCTTCCTTCCTTCCTTCCTTCCTTCCTTCCTTCCTTTACTATCTTCTTCCTTCCCTTACTGCCTTATTCCTTCTGTTACTGTTTCCTTCCTTCCTTCCTTCCTTCCTTCCTTCCTTCCTTCCTTCCTGCCTGCCTTCCTTTCCTTCCTTCCTTTACTGTTTCCTTCCTTCCCTGCCTCCTTCCTTCTTTCCTTCCTTTACTGCTTTCTTCCTTCCATTTCCTTCCTTTCCCTCTTCTCTCCCTCCCTTCCTTCCTTCCTTTACTGTCTTCTTCCTTCCCTTACTGCCTTCTTCCTTCCGTTACTGTTTGTTTGTTTCCTGCCTGCCTTCCTTTCCTTCCTTCCCTTACTGTTTCCTTCCTTCCCTGCCTCCTTCCTTCCTTCCTTCCTTCCTTTACTGCCTTCTTCCTTCCCTGTTTCCTTCCTTCCTGTCCCTCTCTCCCTTAGTTCCTTCCCTTGCTGCCTTCTTCCTTCCCTTACTTTTTCCTTCCTTCCTTCCTTCCTTTACTGCCTTTTTCCTTCCCTGTTTCCTTCCTTCCTGTCCCTCTCTCCCTTAGTTCCTTCCCTTGCTGCCTTCTTCCTTCCCTTACTTTTTCCTTCCTTCCTTCCTTTACTGCTTTCTTCCTTCCCTGTTTCCTTCCTTCCTGTCCCTCTCCCTTAGTTCCTTCCCTTGCTGCCTTCTTCCTTCCCTTACTTTTTCCTTCCTTCCTTCCTTTACTGCCTTCTTCCTTCCCTGTTTCCTTCCTTCCTGTCCCTCTCCCTTAGTTCCTTCCCTTGCTGCCTTCTTCCTTCCCTTACTTTTTCCTTCCTTCCTTCCTTTACTGCCTTCTTCCTTCCCTGTTTCCTTCCTTCCTGTCCCTCTCCCTTAGTTCCTTCCCTTGGTGCCTTCTTCCTTCCCTTACTTTTTCCTTCCTTCCTTCCTTCCTTCCTTCCTTCCTTCCTTCCTTCCTTTACTGCCTTCTTCCTTCCCTGTTTCCTTCCTTCCTGTCCCTCTCCCTTAGTTCCTTCCCTTGCTGCCTTCTTCCTTCCCTTACTTTTTCCTTCCTTCTTTCCTTCCCTTCCTTCTTCCTTTTTTCCTTCCTCCCTTATTCCTCCCTCCCTCCCTCCCTCTTTCTATCTCCTTCCAAGGTCTCCTCTTACCCACTTGCCCCCATCCCATTACCGCCCCCTACCCTCAGCAAGGTTTCTCTTGGCAGAATATCCTGATGAAGCAGCATCTTTCAAGTCTCTTCTTCCCCCGCAGGCTACAGCTCTTCCAGTAAAGCACAGCCAACAACTCAGTCTGTTGCCTGCTGGTCTCCTGCACCACCTTCTCGTTGTTTTATCTCTCCTTTCTATCAAGGTTTGCTTACCACACCCCACCGGTTGCTATCTCTCTCATTACACAAGCGGGTTAATCACGGCAGGTAGAAGAAAGAGGGAGGGAGACAGACAGAAGGAGATGAGGTACCACCGGCTAGAACAGGCCTGGGAAATCAGGTCATTTTGAGCTGGCTTTACAGGTTTACCTTCTGACTCAGCTCAAAAGACAAGAAGATGCCTGCAGGAATCTTCCAAGCTGATGAAAAGCTGCGTCAAAATAAAAAATAATGTAGCAAACGTCTGGATTAGCACAGACGGACAAAGCCTTCGGTTCACATTTCCTGCCTCCAACAAGGTCAAGGAAGTTCTTATCCAAGGAAGTTCTAGGCCAAGGCAAGCTCTCGTAGGGCCTATAACAAGGGAGTATTTGTTTTTCAAGCTGACAACGCTCTGGTGTCATTTAGGAGGCATAGAAGGCATATCCAACTATATAGGACAGGGGTCTCCAACCTTGGCAACTTTAAGACTTGTGGAATTCAACTCAGCCAGCAAAACAAAGAGTTGAAGTCCACAAGTCTTAAAAGTTGCCAAGGTTGGAGACCCCTGATGGAGAAATATGGCTTAACCCTAACCCAACTTCATTGTCCTCCAGTTGAGTTGGCCCAAAATCTCAGACTTCCACAACCGGAAACTCAGCTTTGCTGGCTGAGGAACTCTGGGAGTTGAAGCCCACAAGTCTTAAAGTTGCCAAGGTTGGAGACCCCCGATATAGGAGGATGGAGAAATATGGCTTAACCCTAACCCAACTTCATCGTCCTCCAGTTGAGTTGGCCCAAAATCTCAGACTTCCACAACCGGAAGAGCCAGTTGCTAAGAACTCTGGGAACCGAAGTTCGCTCTAAATTCGGGAAAATTTGTTCTAGGAAAGAAGGAGAAGTAATAAAAGACCACAAGAGGAAGTGTTGGAAGAAGGAGGCACAATCTATTTGTTTCTCTCTTTTTTTTTCCCCATCCAAAAGATCCTGCAGAGCTGGTCTCTGAGTTGGAAATTAAAGAGGCCGTAGCTTGGAGGCAGGGTTGAGTGAGTTCCAGGAGGATTCTCCATTTCTTTCTCAAGAAATTAATCACTTGGGTTAATTACTCAGAGTAGGACTTTAAAAAGACAGTGTGCATTTCGTTTTACTTTCTCGTCCTACATCCCAAGGCTCGGAGGAGGGGACTGTTCTGCTCATCCTGCTTAGAGCAATGGTGATTTCAGAAACTCTCCTGTTGACCAGTGGGGAAACTGAGGCACGGACCGACCTTTTCGTGCCCGGTGAATTCCCAAAGCTTTCAAAACTGATTTATTGGATTATCAATTGTATGCATACAATTGATATGATAAGGAGCCTGGATAGCTCAGCAGACTAATGCATTGTAATTTAACTCCAGCTGTCTGCAATTAGTAAGTTCGAATCTCACGAATCTCAAGGTTGACTCAGCCTTCCATCCTTTCTAAGGTAGGTAAATTGAGGACCCAGTTTGTGGGGGCAATAAACTGACTTTGTATAAATATACAAAAGGATGAAGGCTATTGCTTAACGCATTGTAAGCCGCCCTGAGTCTCCGGAGAAGGGCGGCATATAAATCAAATTTAAAAAAATAAATAAAAAAAATATGGGGAATGGTTGGTTCTTTCTTTCCCATGTTTCTAGGCTTCACCACCCCAACGCAATATTTACACGGTGGGGAGCTAAAAGCCCCTTTACTCACATCTTCATTTATATACAAGCCACGCCCACAGAACCGGTAGCAACCAATTTTACATTTCGCCACTGTTTAGTACCGCTTACACTCTACTAAAATCATCTTTGAATTTTAACATATAATAATAATAATAATAATAATATTCAGTTGAGTAGTACAGCAGAATGTTCTGTTCTCTTCTGGCTCTCCAATGAATATATACACAAATATTGCATTTTGAGGCAACATCCTTGAGAAGATTGCTTCAAGAATACCTTGGATCAATTGATTAAAAACCATGATCAATTTGAAAATATGAATACTATCTTGTATTACGGTAAATAATATGCACTTAAATTTTATCACAGGGAAATTACTTTCATATTCCGTTCTGTTGTTCTCTATACTTCATTCTTCATTTATTCGACTATTTCCTCCTGCTTTTTAGTGATCCGTCCCAGTCAGGCGAGGTAGCTGGTTCCACCTTTTCATTTCTGCTTTGTTTCTTCCTGCTTTTTGTTATCTGGCTGATAAGTTTTTATAACAGGGTGTCTTTGAAAATTATTTACACGATTCGGGGATGGGAGTAGGAATGGATTCCCAGAGGGAAAAAAAATTGCAGACTCCAGGAACCATTTGCACCACTCAGGTGACTCTGAGGATCCAAGTGGCCTCCACGACCCTGTCAGGCTTCAAGGTCGTCTCAAATAAATTGCATTTCAAACAAAGTCTTTGAAGGAAAACTCCTATTTATTAAGCACGACATTCTACACCCGGCTCCATCAAAGCCAACACTCACTTCCAGACCCAAAACCCTCCCTTTCCGTTCCCCACTCCTCTGCACTCATTGGCCATCTTCCAAGTCATTCTACCCCTAATCTACTGCTCCAGCTCAAAGGAATTTCCTCCCTCCCATCCCATCTCCTAGGGGATATTATCTCCAGGGAAAATAAGTAGGAGAAAAGTCAAACGTCCCTTTCCAGACGCCTCCGCCTCTCTTTCTTATGTCAGCACTAGAGTAAATGCAGACTGAAGTGCTGACATCCCCTCTAAAAGGAGGCCAATGACCAGCTGTCTGCAAGGAGTAACAATCCTTCCCTTCTCCACCCATCCCGTCAGAGTTGAAGAAGTTTCTTGGATGAGAAGCGAAACGCCTTTAATAAAAAATAAGGAAGTCCAGTTGCCTGTTGAAAATAAAGCACCTCGGGGACTCCCATGGTTTCCAACGATCCAAGGTTCGAGTTTTGTGATCCTGCCTTCCTTCTTAAAAACTTTGCATTCAAGTCAGGTAGATTTAACACATGCAGGCACAGGTTTGTGGCCCAGGTGTTTGCTCGGCCACGCCAGCAGCTCTGAGAAGGTTTGAGAAATTGACTGTAATTATGACTCGTGCTGACAACGAAGTTCTGGAGACTTCTGCAAGCGAGGGAATGGAATAATTTCTTGCATCCAGCTAATGAAGCTTGGGTTTGGGGTGGGAAAGGGTGGCGGGAGAGAAGAGCAGCAGGGGAAAAACTTGAGCAGTGGAAAAAAAAAAAATCCATCCCTAAACATAATCTATTATTTCCCTGTCAGCTTTAACATATCAAGTTGTTGCACCTGTCAGCGATACGGTCCCCAAGGGGGAAAGATTTTATTTATTTTTTTTTAAACCCGTACAAATCTGTGACACTGATTATTTATTTAATAGAGCAGCCAGGCTGAAGCTTGGATTTTGCACCATCCAGAAGCCACTAGCTTCTAATGTGTAAAGTATTTGCAAATACCTGAGAGGAGGGGGAAGAGTTTTGGCAGGGTGCCAAATCTGCCATTGTTTTCCTCCCTTCGTCCTATTTGGAAGCCAAGACGCTTTCGCGAAGAACGGATTTGGGGGTTGGCTAGTCTTAAAGAAAAATAAGGACTAGGGGTGACTTGATAGCGGTATTTCAGTATTCGAGGGGCTGCCCCAAAGAAGAGGTGGGGGGAGGGGTGTCAAATTATTTTCCAAAGCACCGGAGGACAGGATAAGAAACAATGGATGGAAACTAATCAAGGAGGGAAGCAACCTGGAATTAAGGAGAAACTTATTAACAGGGAGAGACAATTAACCAGTGGAACAGCTTGCCACCAGAAGTTGTGGGTGCTCCATCGCCGGAGGTTTTTAAGAGGAGACTGGACAGACAGCCACTTATCTGAAATGGTATAGGATCTCCTGCTTGAGCAGGGGGCTGGACTAGAAGACCTCCAAGGTCCCTTCCAGCTCTCCTCTCCTCTCGTCTCCCCTCCCCTCCCCTTCCATTCATTGTTTTCTTCTCTTCTCTCCTCTCCTCTCCTCTCCTCTCCTCTCCTCTCTTCTCTTCTCTTTCCTTCCCTTCCCTTCCCCTCTACTCTACCCTACTCTACTCTACTCTACTCTACTCTATTCTTCATTCCAATATTCTATTCTATTCTATTCTATTCTATTCTATTCTATTCTATTCTACTCTACTCTATTCTTCATTCCAATATTGCATTCCATTCTATTGTATTCTATTCTATTCTTCATTTCAATATTCTATTCTACTCTACTCTAATTCTATTCTATTCTATTCTATTCTATTCTATTCTATTCTATTCCATTCCATTCTTCATTTCAATATTCTACTCTACTCTACTCTACTCTACTCTACTCTACTCTACTCTACTCTACTCTAATTCTATTCTATTCTATTCTATTCTATTCTATTCTATTCTATTCTATTCTATTCTACTCTACTCTACTCTACTCTACTCTAGTCATATATTCTAATCTAATCTAATCATTCAGGCACTAATAGGAGCCTGAGTGGCGCAGCAGACTAATGCTGTTAAAGGTAGTATTTAGCTTCTAGCTGCCTGCAATTACTGCAAGTTCAAATCTCACCAGGCTCAAGGTTGACTCAGCCTTCCATCCTTTCTAAGGTAGGTAAATTGAGGACCCGGTTTGTGGGGGCAATAAGCTGACTTTGTATAAAATATACAAAAGCATGAAGGCTATTGCTTAACGCATTGTAAGCCGCCCTGAGTCTCCAGAGAAGGGCGGCATATAAATCAAAATAAATAAATAAATAAATAAATAAATAAATAAATAAATAAATAAATAATATGTAGGTTTTAACTGGCCCTGAAAGCCTGAAACTACTGCTGGGTTCTTTATTGTCCTTGCTCCACTGAGCCCATTTCCCTGATGGGTAAATACAGGTCATCCTCGACTTACAACCGTCCATTTAGTGACCGTTCCAAGTTACATCATCATTGAAAAAAAAGCAACTCACAAACATTTTTCACACTTACGACCGTCGCAGCATCCCGAGGGTCATGCAAACAAAATTCAGATGCTTGGCAACTGACTCACATTTATGGCGGGTTGCAGTGTCCCGCGATCCCCTTTTCGCGACCTTCTGACAAGCAGAGTCCACGGGGAAACCCTTGGATTCCCTCAACCAACCACGAAACTTAGCTTCACTGCCACGATTCGCTTAACGAACGAATGCCTCGCTTAGCGACATGAATTCTGGGACTCCGTTGTGGTGGTTCCTGTAAACTATAGAGTCCCAATTTGAGAACAGGGCTCTGCTGTCTCTTGCTGTCCCCCCAGGGGCTTTTTCCAACACCTTTTGCAATTTCAAGCCATCCAAATTTGTGACGACAAAGAGAAAAGGGGCCCAGTTATCACACTGTGCAGGATCCACATCCGTCGTCTGTTGCTGGGGCCTCCTCCCACCTGCCCACAGGTAACCTGTGTTTGCTTTTATGGCACGATTCTCTTTTCCATTTTATTTGTGCACTAAGGAAGAGCAAACACCGTAATCAGGAGGGGCAGCCGAGCCAGAGGAGCAGACGGCGTCGTAAAATTGTGTCAGTCCGCACGGAAGTGATGAACATTAATAGGGAACGCAGCGAAAACACAACAGCGCAATAAAGGACTTGTTGTCTCTACCGCAAAAGAGGTTCTGCTTTCCCATCGAGGGGATGGCAGGAAAGAGAGAGAGGGAGAGATTGGGGGCAAGGGAGGGAGAGAGAGAGATTGGGGGAGGGAGGGAGGGAGAGAGAGATGGGGAGGGAGAGAGAGAGATTGGAGGGGAGGGAGGGAGAGAGAGAGAGAGATTGGGGGAGGGAGGGAGGGAGAGAGATTGGGGGAGGGAGGGAGAGAGAGATGGGAGAGGGAGAGAGAGAGAGAGAGATTGGGGGAGGGAGGGAGAGAGATGGGAGAGGGAGAGAGAGAGAGAGATTGGAGGGGAGGGAGGGAGAGAGAGAGAGAGATTGGGGGAGGGAGAGAGAGATTGGGGGAGGGAGAGAGAGATGGGGAGGGAGAGAGAGAGATTGGAGGGGAGGGAGGGAGAGAGAGAGAGAGATTGGGGGAGGGAGGGAGGGAGAGAGATTGGGGGAGGGAGGGAGAGAGAGATGGGAGAGGGAGAGAGAGAGAGAGAGATTGGGGGAGGGAGGGAGAGAGATGGGAGAGGGAGAGAGAGAGAGAGAGATTGGAGAGGAGGGAGGGAGAGAGAGAGAGAGATTGGGGGAGGGAGAGAGAGATTGGGGGGAGGGAGAGAGAGAGAGATTGGAGGGGAGGGAGGGAGAGAGAGAGATTGGGGGGAGGGAGGGAGAGAGAGATTGGGGGGAGGGAGGGAGGGAGAGATGGGGGAGGGAGAGAGAGAGAGAGAGATTGGAGGGGAGGGAGGGAGAGAGAGAGATTGGGGGGAGGGAGGGAGAGAGAGAGATTGGGGGGGAGGGAGGGAGGGAGAGAGAGATGGGGAGGGAGAGAGAGAGAGATTGGAGGGGAGGGAGGGAGAGAGAGAGATTGGGGGGAGGGAGAGAGAGAGATTGGGGGGAGGGAGAGAGAGAGAGATTGGAGGGGAGGGAGGGAGGGAGAGAGAGATTGGGGGGAGGGAGGGAGGGAGAGATGGGGGAGGGAGAGAGAGAGAGAGATTGGAGGGGAGGGAGGGAGAGAGAGAGATTGGGGGGAGGGAGGGAGAGAGAGATTGGGGGGGAGGGAGGGAGGGAGAGAGAGATGGGGAGGGAGAGAGAGAGAGATTGGAGGGGAGGGAGGGAGAGAGAGAGATTGGGGGGAGGGAGAGAGAGAGATTGGGGGGAGGGAGAGAGAGAGAGATTGGGGGAGGGAGGGAGAGAGAGAGATTGGGGGAGGGAGGGAGAGAGGAGAGAGAGAGAGATGGGGGAGGGAGGGAGAGAGAGAGAGAGATTGGGGGAGGGAGGGAGGGAGAGAGATTGGGGGAGGGAGGGAGAGAGAGATTGGGGGGAGGGAGGGAGAGAGAGAGATTGGAGGGGGGGAGGGAGAGAGAGATTGGGGGGAGGGAGAGAGAGAGATTGGAGGGGAGGGAGGGAGGGAGAGAGAGATTGGGGGAGGGAGGGAGGGAGAGAGATTGGGGGAGGGAGGGAGAGAGAGATGGGAGAGGGAGAGAGAGAGAGAGATTGGGGGAGGGAGGGAGAGAGATGGGAGAGGGAGAGAGAGAGAGAGAGATTGGAGGGGAGGGAGGGAGAGAGAGAGAGATTGGGGGAGGGAGAGAGAGATTGGGGGAGGGAGAGAGAGAGAGATTGGAGGGGAGGGAGGGAGAGAGAGAGATTGGGGGAGGGAGAGAGAGAGAGATTGGGGGGAGGGAGGGAGAGAGAGATTGGGGGGAGGGAGGGAGAGATGGGGGAGGGAGAGAGAGAGAGAGATTGGAGGGGAGGGAGGGAGAGAGAGAGATTGGGGGGAGGGAGGGAGAGAGAGAGATTGGGGGGGAGGGAGGGAGGGAGAGAGAGATGGGGAGGGAGAGAGAGAGAGATTGGAGGGGGGGAGGGAGAGAGAGAGATTGGGGGGAGGGAGAGAGAGAGATTGGGGGAGGGAGAGAGAGAGAGATTGGAGGGGAGGGAGGGAGAGAGAGAGAGATTGGGGGGAGGGAGGGAGAGAGAGAGATTGGGGAGGGAGGGAGAGAGAGAGAGATGGGGGAGGGAGGGAGAGAGAGATTGGGGGGAGGGAGGGAGAGAGAGAGATTGGAAGGGAGGGAGGGAGAGAGCGAGAGAGAGAGATTGGAGGGGAGGGAGTGAGAGAGAGAGAGATTGGGGGAGGGAGAGAGAGATTGGGGGAGGGAGAGAGAGAGAGATTGGAGGGGAGGGAGGGAGAGAGAGAGATTGGGGGAGGGAGAGAGAGAGAGATTGGGGGGAGGGAGGGAGAGAGAGATTGGGGGGAGGGAGGGAGAGATGGGGGAGGGAGAGAGAGAGAGAGATTGGAGGGGAGGGAGGGAGAGAGAGAGATTGGGGGGAGGGAGGGAGAGAGAGAGATTGGGGGGGAGGGAGGGAGGGAGAGAGAGATGG